>NC_073408.1:3323840-3421340 GCF_028641065.1 Leucoraja erinaceus | reverse complement strand
CCTGCATTAACCAACCTGACCTCCCGGTGGCTCAGCACTTCAACTCCCCCTCCCATTCCAAATCCGACCTTTCCGTCCTGGGCCTCCTCCATGGCCAGAGTGAGCACCACCGGAAATTGGAGGAGCAGTATCTCATATTCCGCTTGGGCAGTCTGCACCCCAGCGGCATGAACGTTGACCTCCAATTTCCGGTAGCCCTTGCTGTCTCCTCCCCTTCTCAGCTCTCCCTCAGCCCTCTGGCTCCTCCTCTTCCTTTCTTCTTCCCCCCCCCACCCCGCATCAGTCTGAAGATTTCCTTCAGGGTTTCGGCCCGAAACGTTGCCTATTTCCTTCGCTCCATAGATGCTGCCGCACCCGCTGAGTTTCTCCAGCAACCTTGTCTATCTTCGATTCTCCAGCATCTGCAGTTCCTTCTTGAAGAAATAAAACATCACTGTACATGTATAGTGACAATAAATGGCATATCTATCTATATCTATATCTATAGTTGCCATTGGGTTGTGGAAGGAAACTCAAGCACCTGGTGGAAGCCCACACATGTCAGGGAGGATGCACAAACTCTTCAGACAATATCTGAGGTCAGGATCAAACCCAAGTCCTTAGATTTGTGCTGCAGCTGTACTAACAGCTGTGACTGCATGCTGCCTTGTAAGGAAAATGTGTCTCTTTGTCAGGAGGTTGATCTCGATGTCACTGTTGGTCTATTGATGTCGGTGACTTTATGCAACATGTAAGCATTCAGCAGTTGCTATTTCTGTGTCGATCGCACTGTTAGCATAAATTGACCTCAGTGCCTTGAGGTTCTTGTGGGAGGAAGGAACTGCAGACTCTGTTTGAAACCGAAGATAGACACATAATGCTGGAGTAACTCAGCGGGACAGGCAGCATCTCTGGAGAGAAGGAATGGGTGACGTTTTGTGTCGAGACCCTTCTTCAAATTGATGCTGTACAATTACAATTACAATTCAGATGCTGTATGAAGAAGGGTGTTGACCCAAAACATCACCCACTCCCTCTCTCCAGAGATGCTGCCTAGGAGCAGAATTAGGCCATTCGGCCCATCAAGTCTACTCCACCATTCAATCCCTCCTAACCCCATTCTCCTACCTTCTGCCCATAATCCCTGACATACATACTAATCAAGATCTATCAATCTCTGCCTTAAATGTATCCATTGACTCGGTTTCCACCGCCTTCTGTGGCAATGAATTCCACAGATTCACCACTCTCTGACTAAAGAAATTCTTCCTCATCTCCTTCCTAAAGAAACATCCTTTAGTTCTGAGGCTGAGCCCTGTGGTCCTAACCTCTGATCACTGAGGGTGACCTGACTTAAAACCTGCTGGTGATATTTCTGCAGGTTATTCTGGTGCTGTAACAGGGCCATTATCTGTAGCTCACTGAATCTCTACACATTAAATGCGGAGCTAATTAATTTGAATGAACATTACTTGTGGCACAGGTTAGATACGGACGGGCTATGACCTGCCCTTACTGCAGAAGCAGCTAGTTTGTGCTGTACTCATCATCCACTACATGGCCAGCATTCCTGGTTTTCCCACATGTGCCCAAAGATCCTATAGCGGAGCAAGATAGACCACTCCTGCTAAATGCAACGGGCTGACGTGTAGTACGCAACGGAACGGAACGTGGGCCTTTTTTTCATCCATTTCAGTAACCCGACCCGACCCGACCCGACCCGACCCGACCCGACCCGACCCGACCCGCAGTGTAATCAACGTTGCGGGGGAACAGTTTGTGTTAATAAATTAAAATTCTGAAAATGAGGAGAAGATTTTTCCCAAAGAACTTTTCATTTTTACGAGGATGTTTCCGTAACCGGCTTCCGTCTCCGCACTAGTATCTTTGCTCCGCTACGGGATCTTTGGTGCGGAGACGGAAGCCGGTTACGGAAATGGGGCCGAAAATTACCCGTGAATCTGCCCATGACCGTACTGTGTATTTTTCGTCGAGTGGCCCATCTTGCTCCACTATAGGATCTTTGCTTGTGCCCTTCTACACTGCCCCTCCCCACCCCAGCACATTTAAATTAGACTTCCTGATGGAGGAAGGTCCAGCTTCACTAATCTTGCTGTCTGACAGAACAGCAACATGTAGCAAACACCGTCCCTATCTGTTGTTGATCTTTAACACTTTCCCACTTGGCTAATCTGAAATCGATGAAAACATTTCTGTCTTTGCCTCCCGGTTGCTGGTGCAGTGTTTAGGCACTGCTGAGTGTTTACGCTCTGTGGAGGAGAGGAACTGCCCGAAGGTGAACACAAAAAGCTGGAGCAACTCAGCGGGACAGGCAGCATCTCTGGAGAGAAGGAATGGGTGACGTTTCGGGTCGAGACCCTTCTTCAGACTGAGTGGGTGGGAGGGAGAAATGCTTTGTATATAATGTGGAGAAAGACATGAAGATTTGGGACAAGCAATGGAGACGTCTTGAGAACATCTACACTCTTACGTCACCTATTATGTTATGTAACATCACCCATCCATTCTCTGCCAAGATGCTGTCTGATGGGCTGAGTTAATCCAGCATTTTGCATCTATCTTGAGGTCAGTCAGTATTACAGTCGAGGAGGTGCTGGATGTCCTAAAGTTTAGTTTGGTTTAGTTTAACAACGTGGAAACAGGCCCTTTGGTGACTTGGATGTGTGTGTGTGTGTGTGTGTGTTGCTACGTAGGACAGTTGCCACCTTCGTTAGTGGTTCTGAGAACAAGGGGTCACAGTTTAAGGATAAGAGGGAAGTCTTTTAGGACCGAGATTGGTCTCCTAATCTGAGGAAATACATTCTTGCCATAGAGGGAGTACAGAGAAGGTTCACCAGACTGATTCCTGGGATGGCAGGACTTTCATATGAAGAAAGACTGGATAGACTAGGCTTGTACTCGCTAGAATTTAGAAGATTGAGGGGGGATCTTATAGAAACTTACAAAATTCTTAAGGGGTTGGACAGGCTAGATGCAGGAAGATTGTTCCCGATGTTGGGGAAGTCCAGAACAAGGGGTCACTGTTTAAGGATAAGAGGGAAGTCTTTTAGGACAGAGATGAGAAAAACATTTTCGCACAGTGAATCTCTGGAATTCTCTGCCACAGAAGGTGGTTGAGGCCAGTTCATTGGCTATATTTAAGAGGGAGTTAGATGTGGCCCTTGTGGCTAATGGGATCAGGGGGTATGGAGAGAAGGCAGGTACAGGATACTGAGTTGGATGATCAGCCATGATCATATTGAATGGCGGTGCAGGCTCGAAGGGCCGAATGGCCTACTCCTGCACCTATTTTCTATGTTTCTACGTTTCTATGTCTACATGAATTGCTGCTTGCTTAGCAACCCTTCATCCCCTACATCAACCTATCCCCCGCACAAATTCTCAACTTTATAATCCATAACACCACAAGACATAGGAGCAGAATTAGGCTATTCGGCCCATCAAGTTTCCCCTGCCTTTTCCCTGTAATCTTTGACTGCTCTGCTTTAAAAATACCCAATGTCTTTGTCACCACTACCATCTGTGGCAATGAATTCCATAGATTTACCACCCTCTGGCTAAAGAAATTCCTCTTCATCTCCAGTCTAAAAGTACGTCCTTTTATTCTAAGGCTGCGCCCTCTGGTTCTAAACTCTGTCATTACTGGAAAAATCCTCTCCACGCCCACTCTATCTAATCCTTTCATTATTCGGTAGATTTCAATGAGATGCCCCCCTTGTCTTTATAACCTCTAGCGAGTACAGGCCCACAGCCATCAAATGCTCATCGTATGTTAACGCAATCATTCCTGAGAGCATTCCCGTAAAATAGACCCTCGGGTTCCTCTCCAGAGTCAGCACATGCTTCCAGAATCACCAAAATTCCACCTTTGATCAAAATATTCCACAATATTCTATCTTTTTCATATCTTTCGTTTCCCACCTTCCCGACTCTCAGTTCCCAACCCGAAATCTCATCTATTCCTTTCCTCCAGAGATGCTGCCGGACTTGAGTTACTGGATGCTGGAAAATCGAAGGTAGACAAAAGTGCTGGAGAAACTCTGCGGGTGCAGCAGCATCTATCGAGCAAAGGAAATAGGCAACGTTTCGGGCAGAAACCCGGAAGGGTTTCGGCCCGAAACGTTGCCTATTTCCTTCAGGGTTTCAGCCCGAAACGTTGCCGGTAGGCGGCGCGGCTCTGGCCAGCAGCGGCCTCTGCAGCCTGTCCGCGTTTTTATTATTTTCTGTCTGTGTTTTAATGTAGTTTTTGTTATTTTTTGTTGGGGTGTGTGTGTGGGGGGGTGGGGGTGGGGGTGGGAGGGGGGGGAAACTTTTTAAATCTCTCCCTGCACTGGAGACCCGACCTTTTCTCGTCGGGTTTCCATTGTCGTTGAGGCCGCAACGAGGAGCGGCCTCCAACAGGAGGAAGCCGGGGACTCAGGTGCTACTCACCGTCGCCGTCGCGGGGCTGGTCGAGTCCGGAGCGGGTTGCTGCTGCTGCTCCAGCTGCTGAGTCGGGGGCTGCTGCGGAGTCGGAGGCTGCTGCGGAGTCGGAGGCTGCTGCTGCGGGTCTGCGGAGCGCGGCGCCGGGAGCCCGCGGCTCCTCTGGAGAGAGACCGCTTTTCGGGGCTCCTGCAACGGCGAATTCTCCCGCCCGAGTTGCGGGGTCGAAGAGCTCCTGGAGCGGGGCCTAACACCATTGCCCCGCGCGGCTGGAACGGCTGCGGGACTTTACGAGTGCACACCGGGGGCTCCAACATCAAGACCCGGTGTGCGACCTCGCACCACCCGGCGTGGCTTCAATGGCCGCGGGACAATCGCCATCGCCAGCCGGGGGCTTTGACTTTGACTCTGACATCGGGGGGGGGGAGAGTGCAGTGGAGAGATAAGTTTTTTTTGGCCTTCCATCACAGCTATGTGATGGATGTTTATGTAAAATTGTAATTATGTTGTGTCTGGGTCTATTTGTGTGTAATGTATGGCTGCAGAAACGGCATTTCGTTTGGACCTCTAGGGGTCCAAATGACAAATAAATTTATAAAAACCTTTTATAAAACCTATTTCCTTCTTCAGCCCCTTCAGTCTGAAGAAGTCTACCTTGGGTGTAAACCAGTATCTGCAGTTTTGTCCTACACACAATATTCCAAATGTGGCCTCACCACCACCTTATAAAGCTTCAGCATTATATCTATGCTTCTATATTGTAGTCGCCTCAAAATGAATGTTAGCCATTAAACTATTATAGAAGATTTAGGGCAGCCACGGAGGCGCAGTGGTAGAGTTGCTGCCTTATGCCCCTGTCCCACTTAGGAAACCTGAACGGAAACCTCTGGAGACTTTGCGCCCCACCCAAGGTTTCCGTGCGGTTGCCGGAGGTTGCAGGTGGTTGCCGGAGGTTGCAGGTAGTGGAGGCAGGTAGAGAGACTGACAAAAACCTCTGGGAACCTCCGGGAACCGCACGGAAACCTTGGGTGGGGCGCAAAGTCTCCAGAGGTTTCCGTTCAGGTTTCCTAAGTGGGACAGGGGCATTACAGTGCTTACAGCGCCAGGACCCGTGTTCGATCCCGACTACAGGCGCTGCCTGTACGGAGTTTGCACGTTCTCCCCGTGACCTGCATGAGTTTTCTCCGAGATCTTCAGTTTCCTCCCACACTCCAAAGACGTGCAGATTTGTAGGTTGGTCGGCTTGGTGTATGTGTAAAATTGTCCCGTGTGTGTAGGATAGTGTTGATGTGTGGGATCACTGGTCAGCATGGACTCGGTGGGCCGAAGGGCCTGTTTCCGCGCTGTATCTCTAGACTAAACTAAACTAAACTGAAGAAGTAGTCCATTTATTTGCTCTCCAGCCCCTGTGGAACAGTAACCAGTGGGAGCTGGTGGTGTGAAACTGTACTCCACTGAGGGTCAGTGGTTCAGAAATAATACATTAAGATGCAATCCTTACGGAGCTGCAACCAGTGGCAGTCAGCACCATCTCACTGGTTTCATCTGCACACGGGATGCTGACCCTTATTCCTAAGGAATAACACAGTCTGAGCACTGAATGGTAAATATTGACAAAGGAATACATCTTAATATGAAATTTGAAACTGTTGTCTGTGCCACTCTAATGCATGGAATTCCGTGAATCACTGATTAGGAAAGATATATTAGTGAGTAAACCATGTGATTTCTGGGCACCGTAGTTTAAAGAATAAGGAGAGTTTACCAAAATATATATTGCCTGCAGCCTGAAAAGATATTGTGACGAGGTCAGGCAGCATCTCTGGAGAAAAAGGATGGGTGGAATTTTTGGGATCGGGACCCTTCTTCAGACAGCGAGTCGAGGGTCCACCCTCTCCCCCCCCCCCCCCCCCCCCCCCCCCACTCCCTACTTTCATTCCCAACTCAAAAATTCATCCATCCTTTTGCTCCAGAGATGCTGTCTGACCCGCTGAGTTACTCCAGCACTGTGTGTCCATCTTTGAAGGTTTGCAAGAACTTCTACATGAAAACGTAGCAGATTTATGGGGCCATATTTCATTAAAAAAAACTATTGGTAAATTTATGCTGAAGATTAGATTTGTGTGCCAAAGCCAATGGAATGAGGCAAAATTTGGCAAAAGTTATCAAATGGCAGTACAGACTCAAATGGCCTAGCTTAGTTTATTGTCACGTGTACCCGGGGTACAGTGAAAAGCTTTTGTTGCGTGCTAACCAGTCAGCGGAAGGATAATACATAGAAACATAGAAACCATAGAAAATAGGTGCAGGAGTAGGCCATTCGGCCCTTCGAGCCTGCACCGCCATTCGATATGATCATGGCTGATCATCCAACTCAGTATCCCGTACCTGCCTTCTCTCCATACCCCCTGATCCCTTTAGCCACAAGGGCCACATCTAACTCCCTCTTAAATATAGCCAATGAACTGTGGCCTCAACTACCTTCTGTGGCAGAGAAATCCACAGATTCACCACTCTCTGTGTAAAAAATGATTTTCTCATCTCGGTCATAAAAGATTTCCCCCCTTATCCTTAAACTGTGTGACCCCTAGTTATGGACTTCCCCAACATCGGGAATAATCTTCCTGCATCTAGCCTGTCCAACCCCTTAAGAATTTTGTAAGTTTCTATAAGACTTCTATAAGACATGATTACAATCCAGCCATTAAATATATATATGATAAGGGAACAACATTCAGTGCAAGGTAAAGCCTTGTATTCTTTGTAAAAGAATATGTGTGTTATGATTGTGTTTATAATTTGTTTGGTTGTTTTGTTGTTTGTCTTTTGCACAAAAGTCCGCGAGCATTGCCACTTTTCATTTCACTGCACATCTCGCATGTGTATGTGACAAATAAATTTGACTTGACTTGACTTGACTTGACTTGACAGTAAAGTCCAATAAAAGATAGTCCAAGGGTCTCCAATGAGGTGGATAGTAGTTCAGGACTGCTCTCTGGTTGTGGTAGGACAATTCTCCTGTTCCCAACATTCCTGCACCTTTTTTTTTCTACAATCTGTCCACACAGATGTATTTATAAATATTTGTTCTTTGTTTTTGCGCCAATATATCTGGAACCATTCCAGTATAGGAGCAGGGAGGTTCTACTGCAGTTGTACAGGGTCTTGGTGAGACCACACCTGGAGTATTGCGTACAGTTTTGGTCTCCAAATCTGAGGAAGGACATTATTGCCCTAGAGGGAGTGCAGAGACGGTTCACCAGACTGATTCCTGGGATGTCAGGACTGTCTTATGAAGAAAGACTGGATAGACTTGGTTTATACTCTCTAGAATTTAGAAGATTGAGAGGGGATCTTATAGAAACTTACAAAATTCTTAAGGGGTTGGACAGGCTAGATGCAGGAAGATTGTTCCCGATGTTGGGGAAGTCCAGGACAAGGGGTCACAGCTTAAGGATAAGGGGGAAATCCTTTAAAACCGAGATGAGAAGAACTTTTTTCACACAGAGAGTGGTGAATCTCTGGAACTCTCTGCCACAGAGGGTAGTTGAGGCCAGTTCATTGGCTATATTTAAGAGGGAGTTAGATGTGGCCCTTGTGGCTAAGGGGATCAGGGGTATGGAGAGAAGGCAGGTACGGGATACTGAGTTGGATGATCAGCCATGATCATATTGAATAGTGGTGCAGGCTCGAAGGGCCGAATGGCCTCTACTCCTGTACCTAATTTCTATGTTTCTATGTTTCTATTCTCGACAAGATGTCAACCTGTCCACAATCCAGGGCCCAAACCCACAGCAGTTGTGCCCCCTGCTGGTGAAACACTGCTCAACAAACCCATTCACACAATGTTAGAAGAAGGCTTTAGGCCCGAAACGTTGGCCTATCTCCTTCGCTCCATAGATGCTGCCTCACCCGCTGAGTTTCTCCAGCATTTTTGTCTACCAGCCAATGTTGCCTATTTCCTTCGCTCCATAGATGCTGCTGCACCCGTTGAGTTTCTCCAGCACTTTTTGTACCTTCAATTTTCCAGCATCTGCAGTTCCTTCTTAAACAAAATGCTGGAGAAACTCAGCTGGTGAGGCAGCATCTTGGTTTAAGCCGAAGACAGTCTGAAGAAAGGTCTCGACCCGAAACAAAACAACCTCCAGCCAAAGGCACACACTGATGATAGGGTAAAAGTCATAAGGAATAGGAGTAGAATTAGGTAGACAAAAGTGCTGGAGAAACTTAGCGGGTGCAGCAGCATCTATGGAGCGAAGGAAATAGGCAACGTTTTGTCACAAAACCCTTGGGAAGGAAATAGGCAACGTTTCGGGCCGAAACCCCCGAAACGTTGCCTATTTCCTTCGCTCCATAGATGCTGCCTCACCCGCTGAGTTTCTCCAGCATTTTTGTCACCCATCCCTTCAGTCACCACGTCCCAATTTTACAATAGACAATAGGTGCAGGAGTAGGCCATTCGTCCCTTTGAGCCAGCACCGCCATTCAATGTGATCATGGCTGATCATCCACAATCAGTACCCCGTTCCTGCCTTCTCCCCATATCCCCTGTCTCCGCTATCTAGCTCTCTCTCGAAAGCATCCAGAGAACCTGCCTCCACCGCCCTCTGAGGCGGAGAATTCCACAGACTCACCACTCTCTGTGAGACAAAGTGTTTCCTCGTCTCCGTTCTAAATGGCTTACCCCTTATTCTTAAACTGTGTGGCCCCTGGTTCTGGATTTACAAATTCATCATCTTTCAGCTTCACATGTTCCTGAGCTGAAGACACACACGCACCCTCCTCTGACACTAACGTGTAGGTGAGGAACTGCAGATGTTGGTTTTTAAACCGAAGATGGACACAGAATTCTGGAGTAACGCAGTGGGACAGGCAGCGTCTCTGGAGAGAAGGAATAGATGGTGTTTCGGGTCGAGACCCTTCTTCAGACTCAGACAAAATAGACAATAGGCAATAGGTGCAGGAGTAGGCCATTCGCCCCTTCGAGCCAGCACCGCCATTCACTGTGATCAAATACTGTACGTGGGGGGGGAGGAACTGCAGACACTGGTTTAAACCGAAGACTGACAAATGTATACGGCAGTGATGCAGGTGGGAATTGTCAAACAAAGTATTACATGTATTTTCGTGAATGATTACAGCCGTTGACTGGAATATTGGTGGTGCCTTTAATATTGCCGGCCTCCTTGACGAGATATAACTAATCTATTGCCCCCACTTACTGCCCCATTGCTACACACACCAGACTGTGTCAGGCTCACCACAAGCGCTAATGAGGCGCTGACAACTGCAAGCCAAATATTTACCGCGATGCACGGAATTCACCAAACAAATGGGCGGAGGAGGAATTAGTACGTGGCTCAGTTCGGAGAGAGGGGTTTTTTTTTTTTTTTTTTTTGAATGGAGTAATCAGGCACTGCGACACTTTAATTAGATGCAGAGGGCGAACTTCAGCCACGGTGATGGAACGGTTGCTTGGGAACCCGCCGGTTTCCGTGGCAACCAGCAAGCGTAGGCACCTCGGTGAGAAGCGAGCAGTCTGACAGGTCACAGCACTTTCTAAAATCCCATCACATCCCCCTGCCTGTGCCGAGAGGCAACCTGTCTGTCGGCAGCCGGTGATTGCCGGGGTTCCCCCATGTACCCCCCCCCCATCTCTCACCGACGGCCGATATACTTCCTATCCCCCTTCCGAAGATGGACACAGAAACAGGCTCTCACTCTGAAGATGGGTCTCGACCCGAAATGTCACCCATTCCTTCTCTCCAGAGATGCTGCCTGTCCCACTGAGTCACTCCAGCATTTTGTGTCTATCTTCTCCAGAAATGCTGCCTGTCCCACTGAGTTACTCCAGCATTTTGTGTCTATCTTCTCCAGAGATGCTGCCTGTCCCACTGAGTTACTCCAGCATTTTGTGTGTATCTTCTCCTTCTTAAACAGTCAGCACCCTTAGTCAGGATTGAACCTGGGTCTCCGGCGCTGTGAGGCAGCAACTCTAACATGCCGCACCTTTTCTGTAAGGACAAACCTTGCTGTGCGGAGAGTTACTGGCTGGAACTTGCTGCCTTCAAGGGAGATGGAAATAAGCAATAGACACAAAAAGCTGGAGTTACTCTGTGGGACAGGCAGCGTCTGTGGAGAGAAGGAATAGTTGACGTTTCGGGTCGAGACCCTTCTTCACCCATTCCTTTTCTCCAGAGATGCTGCCTGACCCGCTGAGTCACTCCAGCATTTTGTGTCTATCTTCTCCAGAGATGGTGCCTGTCCCACTGAGTTACTCCAGCGTTTTGTGTCTATCTTCGGTTTAAACCAGCATCTGCAGTTCCTTCCCACACATTTCGACCTTTCTCCCCAGCACCTTATTGCAAGACTTCCTGATAAATCACACACCACACGTCGCCACATCTTGTTATCGCTGGCTCACAAAGGGGTTTTATTCTCACAGGCGTTGTTTATAACTTCATCAATTGGACTATTTGGCCCATCAAGTCTACTGGCTGATCTATCTCTCCCTCCTAACCCTATTCTCCTGCCTTCTCCCCATAACCCCTGATACCCTTAGTAATCAATAATCTTTCTATCTCCGCCTTAAAATATCCATTGACTTGGCCT
Organism: Leucoraja erinaceus; assembly: GCF_028641065.1. Taxonomy (NCBI): domain Eukaryota; kingdom Metazoa; phylum Chordata; class Chondrichthyes; order Rajiformes; family Rajidae; genus Leucoraja; species Leucoraja erinaceus. The sequence continues at coordinate 3,410,306 of NC_073408.1, read as the reverse complement.
CCACAGCCTTCTATGGCAATGAAGTCCACAGATTCACCAGCCTCTGCCCACTGCCTTCTCTGTGGATTGTCACCTAGTTGTGGTGGAGAAGCTTGTGTGGTCCTGAGATCCTGAGAGCGATGCCGTCTGGAGCTATGCTCCTGGTAGGGGCCACCCATGACGGTAAGGTCGAGGGGGAGGTCCCTGACAAAGGGCAATCCAACCAAGACCTCAACGGAGGAACAGGCGGAGGACGATGGCTGACCTTAGTAGAGCATCACAACAGCTGGGAAGGCGGATATGACAGTGGGTTTTAAGATATTTGGGCAGGTACTTGAATATTTGGTCTCCAAATCTGAGGAAGGACGTTATTACCATAGAGGGAGTGCAGAGAAGGTTCACCAGACTGATTCCTGGGATGTCAGGACTGTCTTATGAAGAAAGACTGGATAGACTTGGTTTATACTCTCTAGAAAATTAAGGAGATTGAGAGGGGATCTTATAGAAACTTACAAAATTCTTAAGGGGTTGGACAGACTAGATGCAGGAAGATTGTTCCCGATGTTGGGGAAGTCCAGGACAAGGGGTCACAGCTTAAGGATAAGGGGGAAATCCTTTAAAACCGAGATGGTAAGAACTTTTTTCACACAGAGAGTGGTGAATCTCTGGAACTCTCTGCCACAGAGGGTAGTTGAGGCCAGTTCATTGGCTATATTTAAGAGGGAGTTAGATGTGGCCCTTTGTGGCTAAAGGGGATCAGGGGGTATGGAGAGAAGGCAGGTACGGGATACTGAGTTGGATGATCAGCCCTGAGCATATTGAATGGCGGTGCAGGATCGAAGGGCCGATTGGCCTCTACTCCTGCACCTAATTTCTATGTTTCTATATGCGGGGATTGGACAGGTATGGATTACATGCTGGTAGATGAGAGTTGGCTTGGCATCATGTTTGGCACAAAGGCTGTGGGCTGAATGGCCTGTTCTTGTGTTGTACTGTTCTACACTCTATGTATGTTAATCAAATAATAGGATTATTGTGGGATTTGTGTGTATGGGTGGTGGGTCAGTACAGACTGGATGGGCCGAAGTGCCAACTTCCATGCTGAATGACACCATGTTAATATTGAACGGTCGCAGTTGTTGAAGCTAGCATTTGTTTCTATTGTAAATCTCTTCATGGTCCAAGTCTCAATCTTCAAGTCTAAGTCTGAATGGGGCTGGAGGCAGGAGCGACTATTTCCAGCCTTAAAATCCTTAGCTTGACTTTAGCAATTGGAGTGGGTGTGAGAGTTGTAATCGAAGCGGGAACGAGATTGAATTAGTAACAACCAGTTCCAGTCACATCTACTGGAGATATCCCAACTAAAACAGACAAAGCCAGTGTTATAAGGGCATAAGGAATAGGAGTAGAATTAGGCCATTCGGCCCATCAGGTCTACTCTGCCATTCAATCATGGCTGATCTATCTCTCCCTCTTAAACCCATTCTCCTGCACTAATCAAGATCAGATTCAGATTCAATTTTAATTGTCATTGTCAGTGTACAGTACAGAGACAACGAAATGCATTTAGCATCTCCCTTGAAGAGCAACATAGCAAACGATTTAAATAAATAATAATAAGTGTCCGGGGGGGTGGTGATTGGCAGTCACCGAGGTACGTTGTTGAGTAGAGTGACAGCCGCCGGAAAGAAGCTGTTCCTCGACCTGCTGGTTCGGCAACAGAGAGACCTGTAGCGCCTCCCGGATGGTAGGAGGGTAAACAGTCCATGGTTGGGGTGAGAGCAGTCCTTGGATGTCCCAAAAGCTCAGGTAGACACAAAGTGCTGGAGTAACTCAACGGCAGCATCTCTCTGGGGAAAAGGGATAGGTGACGTTTCGGGTCGAGACCCTTCTTCAGGCTGGGTGTCGGGGAGAAGGAAATAAGTGGTATGGAAGGGCCAGAGAACAAATGAATGAAAGGTATGAAATGTGAGAGAGCTGGAGAACAGGAGGAACCACCAGAGGGGGAACAGCCAGAGATGGTGTTGCTGAACTCTCGTTGGAGAGAGGAGGAGAACTTCTTCAAAGTCGACTTACCTTGAGGAGATATCACAGTGTAGTGGACAAAATGAGTTGGATGGAACTGCAGATGCTGGTTTACCCTGAAGACAGACACAAAATGCTGGAATAACACAGCGGGTCAGGCAGCATCTCTGGAGAAAAGGGATAGGTGACGTTTCGGGTCGAGACCAGTCTTCAGATTCTCATTGTATTATTGCTTTTTTCATTATCATCGTGGCACGGTGGTGCAGCGGTGGAGTCGCTGCCTTACAATGTCAGAGACACAGGTTCGATCCGGACCACGGGTGCTGTCTGTACGGAGTTTGTACGTTCTCCCTGTGACCGAGTGGGTTTTCTCCAGGTGCTCCGGTTCCCTCCCACAAGCCAAAGACGTATCGGATTTTGTAGGTAATATTGTAAATTCCCCCCTAGTGTGTAGGATAGTGTAGTGGGCGGGGTGACCGCTGGTCAGCACAGACTCGGTGGGCCAAAGGGCCTGTTTCCGCATTGTATCTCTAAAGCCTAAAAGTCCAAAATAGCTGCGAGCTGCATGCCTTAGTTGGTAACACCAGGTGACGATACTGAGCAGGGGACTGAAGGTCTCTCTTCACCCCATCTCAGGGAGCAGCTAGAGGGTGCGTTTGCTATTGGCTTTATGCTGAATTATTATCACATGTCTATTGTCACAGAAGATAGACACAAAAAGCTGGTGTGGTCCTGACCACGGGGGAAAATGGAGGAGGACTGACCAAGCTTTGTTCCTTCCCCCATAATGATGAATGCTGTGGTGGATGTTTGTGTTAAATTGTGTTTTTGTGTGTTATTTTTTCATTGTACCGCTGCTGGCAAATTCATTTCACTTGCACTTTATGTGCAAGTGACGAATAAAACTTGACTTGTCTTGACTAGGAGTTACTCAGCGGGACAGGCAGCATCTCTGGAGAGAAGGAATGGGTGACGTTTCGGGTCGAGACCCTTCTTCAGACTGGGTAGGGATAAGGTGCAACGAGACATATAGATGATGATGTGGAGAGATGAAGAACAATGAATGAATGATACGCAAAAAAAAGTAACAAGATAAAGGAAGTAAGCTGTTTGTATAGGGTGAAAATGAGAAACATAGAAACATAGAAATTAGGTGCAGGAGTAGGCCATTCGGCCCTTCGAGCCTGCACCGCCATTCAATATGATCATGGCTGATCATCCAACTCAGTATCCCGTACCTGCCTTCTCTCCATACCCCCTGATCCCCTTAGCCACAAGGGCCACATCTAACTCCCACATCTAACTCCCTCTTAAATATAGCCAATGAACTGGCCTCAACTATCTTCTGTGGCTAAAGGGATCAGGGGGTATGGAGAGAAGGCAGGTACGGGATACCGAGTTGGATGATCAGCCATGATCATATTGAATGACGGTGCAGGCTCGAAGGGCCAAATGGCCTACTCCGTAACATCCAATGATCCCTTGAGCCACAAGGGCCACATCTAACTCCCTTCTAAATATAGCCAATGAATTGGCCTCAACTACCTTCTGTGGCAGAGAATTCCAGAGACTCGCCACTCTCTGTGTGAAAGCTTTGTGGTGATGGGGGGGGGGGTTCATATCACTGGGCTGTAAGCTGCCCAAGCGAAATATGAACCATGCTGTTCCTCCAATTTGCATTTAGCCTCACTGACATTGGAGGAGACTGAGGACAGAAAGATCTGTGTAGGAATGGGATGGAGTTGGGGGCTCTGTGGAGACAACACCCGGCTTGAGATCGAACTATTCCTTTGGCTTATAGATAGATAGATAGATAGATAGAAATAGGTGCAGGAGGAGGCCATTCGGCCCTTTGAGCCAGCACCGCCATTCATTGTGATCATGGCTGATTCAATATTTTAATCGGAAGAAGAAGTAGTTGCCTTTTCGAGGCAGCGATTCTTATAAATTCCCATAAAGACAGTCTGTAAAACCGGTTATCATCGACCCCAGCCAACAATGAACCATTGTGTGCTTAACCTTTTCTTGAGGAAATACATTCTTGCCATAGAGGGAGTGCAGAGAAGGTTCACCAGACTGATTCCTGGGATGTCAGGACTTTCATATGAAGGAAGACTGGATAGACTCGGCTTGTACTCGCTAGATTTTAGAAGATTTGGGGGGGGATCTTATAGAAACTTGCAAAATTCTTAAAGGGGTTGGACAGACTAGATGCCGGAGATTGTTCCCGATGTTGGGGAAGTCCAGAACAAGGGGTCACAGTTTAAGGATAAGGGGGAAATCTTTTTGGACCGAGATGAGAAAAACATTTTTCATACAGAGAGTGGTGAATCTGTGGAATTCTCTGCCACAGAAGGTAGTTGAGGCCACAGTTCATTGGCTATATTTATGATGTGGCCCTTGTGGCTAAAGGGATCAGGGGGTATGGAGAGAAGGCAGGTATAGGATACTGAGTTGGGTGATCAGCCACGATCATATTGAATGGCGGTGCAGGCTCGAAGGGCCGAATGGCCTACTCCTACACCTATTTCCTATGTTTCTTGACCATCTTTGCTTTTGGCATATCTTTCATTCATATGTGCCGTGTCTACGGTCTATACCCCTCGGCTCCCGTTCCCCCTGACTCTCAGTCTGAAGAAGGAAGGGTCTTGACCCGAAACGTCACCTGTGGCTTTTCTCCAGAGATGCTGCCTGACCCGCTGAGTCACGACAGCTTTTGTTTTAATGCTGCAGATCAAGATGTTGAAATCACTGCGTAAATGCAAGTGATGCATTCTCATAAAAACTGGCTGTCGTCATCTTCCAGGAAAGGGAGCAACAGTTAGAAAGAAAACATTTTAATTCGAAAGGAATTTTTTTGCGAAATGTCACGGAGTTGCCCTTGCAGAGGCTGTTGATCAACAGTTGTTGATCTTGGGTGAGAAGTGCGCAGTGAACACCTGACACAGGGTTTCTGCTGAAACATTGACCCCCCCCCCCACACAGACCCTCTGAGTTCCTCCAGCAGTTTGCTATTTTCTCCAGTTTCCACCAGTCTTGGTTCTGCAAAATAGACAAGCCTGGCAGGGCAAACACTGCCGCCTGGTGCTCAACAACTGAGACTGCAATCACAAACACAGGAACAAAGATATAATCATAGAAACATAGAAAATTAGGTGCAGGAGTAGGCCATTCGGCCCTTCGAGCCTGCACCGTCATTCAATACGATCATGGCTGATCATCCAACTCAGTATCCCATCCCTGCCTTCTCTCCATACCCCCTGATCCCTTTAGCCACAAGGGCCACATCTAACTCCCTCTTAAATATAGCCAATGAACTGGCCTCAACTATCTTCTGTGGCAAAGGGATCAGGGGGTATGGAGAGAAGGCAGGTATGGGATACCGAATTGGATGATCAGCCATGATCACATTGAATGGCGGTGCTGGCTCGAAGGGCCGAATGGCCTCCTCCTGCACCTATTGTCTATGTTTCTATGTTTCTACTTCATTGTTGACCCTTGGTCTTTATCTTGCACTAAACTTTATTGGTGTTATTCCCTTTATGATGTATCTGTACACAGTGGACATCTCGAATGTAATCATGTATTGTGTAGGAAGGAACTGCAGGTGCTGCTTTGCACCGAAAATAGACACAAAATGCTGGAGTAACTCAGCGGGACAGGCAGCATCTCTGGAGAAATAGAACAGGTGACTTTTCTAGTCGGAACCTTTGTTCAGACTCTAATGGGCCTGTTCCACTTGGGCGATTTTTTGGGCGACTTCAAGCGATTGCCGCAAAAATTTCAACATGTTGAAAAATCTTTGGCGACATTGGCGGCAATTTTGGTTGGTGTAGGTTGGTGTAGGTTGGTGTAGGTTGGTGTAGGTTGGTGTAGGTTGGCGTAGGTTGGCGTAGGTTGGCGTAGGTTGTAGGTTGGTGTAGGTTGGTGTAGGTTGGTGTAGGCTGGTGTAGGTTGGTGTAGGCTGGTGTAGGTTGGTGTAGGTTGGTGTAGGTTGGTGTAGGTTGGTGTAGGTTGGTGTAGGTTGGTGTAGGTTGGTGTAGGTTGGTGTAGGTTGGTGTAGGTTGGTGTAGGTTGGTGTAGGTTGGTGTAGGTTGGTGTAGGTTGGTGTAGGTTGGTGTAGGTTGGTGTAGGTTGGTGTAGGTTGGTGTAGGTTGGTGTAGGTTGGTGTAGGTTGGTGTAGGTTGGTGTAGGTTGGTGTAGGTTGGTGTAGGTTGGTGTAGGCTGGTGTAGGTTGGTGTAGGTTGGTGTAGGTTGGTGTAGGTTGGTGTAGGTTGGTGTAGGTGAATTCTATTAAAACTAGTGCCTGGCAGTCTCCTAAAGAGTCGCCTAAGTGGGACATGCCCTTAAGTCTTAGGAAGAATTCTGACACAAAACACCACCTATGCTCTGAGTGTAACCCGTTGAGTTACTCCAGCACTTTGTATCTGTTTTTTGTGTAAACCAGCATCTTCAGTTCTTCATTTCTACAGAAGGAAGACACAAAGTGCTGGAGTAACCCAGCGGGTCTGGCATAGAAGGAGGGAGTGATGTTTCGGGTCGGGACCCTTGCAGTTCAAACTCCATGCAACTGCACCAGGCTGTGGCAGCCACATTGTTTCGCTGAAGGTAGACACTGGAGTAACTCAGCGGGACAGGCCGCATCTCTGGAGAGAAGGAATAGAAACATAGAAACGTAGAAATTAGGTGCAGGAGTAGGCCATTCGGCCCTTCGAGCCTGCACCGCCATTCAATATGATCATGGCTGATCATCCGGTTGGGGTAGGTTGGTGTAGTATCCCGTACCTGCCTTGGTGTCTCTCCATACCCCCTGATCCCCTTAGCCACAAGGGCCACATCTAACTCCCTCTTAAATATAGCCAGGTGAACTGGCCTCAAAAAACTACCCTGGCTGTGGCAGAAAGAGTTCCAGAGATTCACCACTCTCTGTGTGAAAAAACTTCTTCTCATCTCGGTTTTAAAGGATTTCCCCCTTATCCTTAAGCTGTGACCCCCTTGTCCTGGACTTCCCTAACATCGGGAGCAATCTTCCTGCATCTAGCCTGTCCAACACCTTAAGAATTTTGTAAGTTTCTATAAGATCCCCTCTCAATCGCCTAAATTCTAGAGAGTATAAACCAAGTCTATCCAGTCTTTCTTCATAAGACAGTCCAGACATCCCAGGAATCAGTCTGGTGAACCGTCTCTGCACTCCCTCTATGGCAATGGGGGACGTTTCGGGTGGAGACACTTTGGCTGAGCTGAGCTCGCTGTGAGAGGAATGCCACCCGACCTGTTCCCCAGTTTTTGCCTCTTGCCTGACGTGGGGAGGGAAGCTGCCACTGGCCCGCCCTGGCCCACCAATCTCCAGCAGCTAACGCCCTGCACTGGAATGCGACAGGCACCTGCTGTAAACACGGCTTATCTCAGCTCTGCCTAACCCCCCCCCGGGCCTCTCCCACCTCCCCAGGCTCACTCCCGCCCTCCAACCAGTCCCTCTCCTCTCCTCTCCCTTATGCCCCTGTCCCACTTAGGACACCTGAACGGAAACCTCAGGAGACTTTGCCTCGCCCCACTCAAGGTTTCCGTGCGGTTCCCGGAGGTTTTTGTCAGTCTCCCTACCTGCTTCCACTACCTGCAACCTCCGGCAACCACCTGCAACCTCCGGAAACCGCACGGAAACCTTGGGTGGGGCGCAAAGTGCCCAGAGGTTTCCGTTCAGGTTTCCTCAGTGGGACAGGGACACCTACACACCTTGGTCCCTACCTCCCTGCCACCCCCACTTTGTAACCTGAGCCCTTTCTCCTGCCAGGTACCAACACCTAGTTTAATAAGCAAAGTGGAGGAGGGGCTCAACAAGTCAAGTCAAGAGAATCAAGAATGTTTTATTGTCATGTGTCCCTGATAGAACAATGAAATTCTTACCTGCTGCAGCACAACAGAATATGTAAATATAGTACACTGTGAACAATATGATACACGAGAGAAAAAAAAAATTCAGTGTGTATATATACACATACTCACAAGTACACACACACATATATATTTATATGCATATACACACATACTCAAAAAGCATACAATAATAGTGCAATAATAATAATAGTCTGTTACACAAAAAAGCTGGAGAAACTCAGCGGGTGCAGCAGCATCTATGGAGCGAAGGAAATAGGCAACGTTTCGGGCTGAAACCCTTCTTCGTTGCCTATTTCCTTCGCTTAAACAAATAATAATAGTCTATACAGTTCAGAGCTTACAGTTGAGGTTGTAGTGTTTAACAGCCTGATGTCTGTAGGGAAGAAGCTGTTCCTGAACTTGGATGTTACAGTTTTCAGGCTCCTGTGCCTTCTTCCCGATGGCCGTGGTGAGATGAGTGCGTGGCCAGGCATTTCTGCAGAAGGTTCCTGATCCCTGACGGTCATCTCACTCAGACCACAGAGCGCCTTTCACCGAGTTGACATCTGTCCGTCTCCAAATATGTCCCAACGTCATCTGTCCAATGTGCTCCATAGATGCTGCCTGACCCGCTGAGTTGCTCCTGCCCACAGCTTTTGATACCACGCCTTGGTAAGGGGGAAGACAAGCGCCCCACAGTATAACCCATGTTTCTATACCTCGGTACACGTGACAATAAACTAACTGACTGAAACTGACTGGATCAAAATGCCTGTGTAGGAAGGAACTGCAGATGCTGGTTTAAATCGAAGATGGACACAAAGTGCTGGAGTAACTCATCGGGACAGGCAGCATCTCTGGAGGGAAGGAGTGGGTGACGTTTCAAAAACCCTTATGGTTAATTAAATGACAAAGCCTTATGCCCCTGTCCCACTTTGGTAACCTGAACGGAAACCTCTGGAGACTTTGTGCCCCACCCAAGGTTTCCGTGCGGTTCCCGGAGGTTTTTGTCAGTCTCCCTACCTGCTTCCACTACCTGCAACCTCCAGCAACCACCTGCAACCTCCGGGAACCGCACGGAAACCTTGGGTGGGGCGCAAAGTCTCCAGAGGTTTCCGTTCAGGTTTCCTAAGTGGGACAGGGGCATATGTCAGGATTTTTCGGGAGTGGACTCACTAACCTGGAGTGGGACCAGGATCGAGAGTGGGAGCAGCACTCGGACTCCTGGAGTGGGACTTGTCAGGCAGGCACGGAGTGAGAATGAGTTTCACAAGCAGGAGTGAGGGCGGTGGGACTCGTGGACAGGGAGGGTGAGTGAGTCAGACAGACCTGGAGTGAGAGGGGTTTCACAGACCAGGAGTGAACATGCAGCTGCAAGCCTATGATGTCCACACTGAGTGTTCCGCAATTGCCTGCAAGAGTGGAGAGAGAGAGAGGGAGAGAGAGAGAGAGAGTAATGTCAGGAATGTTGTTTATTGCAATAACCTCATACTTGACGTCACCAGATCAGGAGTGGCAGCTTGACAAAGGAAGTTGGAGAATCTTATGCTTCAATAGTTTGTCGTAGCTGGGACTAGTGCAAGGGCCAGTGGGATTTACTGGAATGATGGTCATCGTGAGGATATACGTCACTCTGGGGTAAAGAAAGACCATTGGGAGAGAGTTGAAGTCGAAGGAAAGTAAAGGGGAGTGGGAGCAGGGATTGGCGCATTTGTAGAACACCAGCAAACCCAGGGGGATTCTCTGAGACCACTAATAACTTTCAACAAGTGAATAGAAAAAATGTGTAGGAAGGAACTGCAGATGCTGTTTTAATAGACAATAGACAAAAGGTGCAGGAGTAGGCCATTCGGCCCTTCGAGCCAGCACTGCCATTCACTGTGATCACGGCTGATCATCCACACTCAGTACCTCGTTCCTGCCTTCTCCCCATATCCCCTGACTCCGCTATCTTTAAGAGCCCTATCCAACTCTCTATTGAAAGCATCCAGAGAATTGGCCTCCACCGCCCTCTGAGGCAGAGAATTCCACAGACTCACCACTCTCTGTGTGAAAAAGTTTTTCCTTATCTCCGTTCCAAATGGCTTACTCCTTATTCTTAAACTGTGGCCCCTGGTTCTGGACCCCCCCCCCCCCCTCCCCCCCCCCCCCCTCCCCCCCCCCCCCCCCCCCCCCCTATGATGTCCCTCCCCCCCCCCCCCCCCCCCCCCCCCAACATCGGGAACATGTTTCCTGCGTCTAGCATGTCCAAACCGTTAATAATCTTATATGTCTCAATATGATTCCCTCTCATCCTTCAACCGAAGATAGACCCTCGTGACATGCAGTGTGCTGTGAGGCTTCGAGTTGGCATTAGACAGCCCAGTGGAATAGAGGGATCGGTGGTAGAAGTGATTTTATGCTGAAGACTGTGAGGTGTGACATTGTTTAGGGCAGGAGATTGTAGATGGCAGGAGGACAAGTCTGAAAGGGCAAATAAACAGTGAGATCTGGGCGTATCTGGGCACGGCTCAGCAGTAGAATGGTGAGTTTAGATAGCAATTAGAGCAGAATGCCGAACAGTAGGTTTCATTGAGCAGTGAGCAAGGATGTCACGTCTGTAACTTCGCAGCCACAAGTGGACCATGGTGGTCAGTTCAGGGTGGCAGGAAAGATAGAAGGGCTTCACCAAACCTATTTAGACATTCGACTTTAGAGATACCCTGCTTCCCTGCGGTTGTTACATGACTTAACTCTGCACCTTGGTGATTTCTGTCACCCCCCACGGACACTCCTTCCCCCAGAGAAATTGCACTACTACCACTGTATGTACGTATATATATTCATTGCTCGTTATTCTATGTTCGGTCTTCTGGGTGAGATGCTAACTGCATTTTCAAGATTCAAGATTCAATTTAATTCCCATTTGGACCCCTTGAGGTCCAAACGAAATGCCGTTTCTGCAGCCATACATTACAAACACATAGACCCAAGACACAACATAATTTACATAAACATCCATCACATCGCTGTGATGGAAGGCCAAAAAAACTTATCTCTCCACTGCACTCTTCCCACCCCCGATGTCAGAGTCAAAGTCAAAGCCCCCGGCTGGCGATGGCGATTGTCCCGCGGCCATTAAAGCCACGCCGGGTGGTGCGAGGTCGCACACCGGGTCTTGGTGTTAGAGCCCCCGGCGTGCGCTCGCAGAGTCCCGCGGCCATTCCAAGCCGCGCGGGGCGGTGCTGTAAGGCCCCGCTCCAGGAGCTCTTCGACCCCGCAACTCGGGCGGGAGAAGTCGCCGTTGCAAGAGCCCATTTCGTTGTCTCTGTACTGTACACTGCACAATGACAATAAAGATTGAATCTGTGTCTGTGAATGTGAATACAGAGTGGATACAGGTCCTTTGGCCCACCGAGTCCGCACTCACCTCTCACCGACCCAAAGACCAGACCCAAATGTCAAGACCCACGTCACTCATTCCTTCTCTTCAGAGATGCTGCCTGTCCCACTGAGTTACTCCAGGTTTTTGTGTCTCTCCAAAGGCCACCAACATTCCCATACAACATTCAAGTCAAGCCAAGTCACTTTTATTTCTATAGCACATTTAAAAAACAACTCTCGTTGGCCAAAGTGCTTTACATTGGCAGAGGTACTAACGTTATACAACAGTGGTTCATAGATTGGTTCCAGGACAAGGGGTCACAGCTTAAGGATAAGGGGGAAATCCTTTAAAACCGAGATGAGAAGAACTTTTTTCACACAGAGAGTGGTGAATCTCTGGAACTCTCTGCCACAGAGGGTAGTTGAGGCCAGTTCATTGGCTATATTTAAGAGGGAGTTAGATGTGGCCCTTGAGGCTAAGGGGATCAGGGGGTATGGAGAGAAGGCAGGGATGGGATACTGAGTTGGATGATCAGCCATGACCATATTGAATGGCGGTGCAGGCTCGAAGGGCTGAATGGCCTACTCCTGCACCTAATTTCTATGTTTCTATGTTTCTATTAAGTACATACATAAATACATACATGTAGCCCTCCCTCAGAGGACGTCAAGAAAGGCTTGAGAGTAGAGATGAGTTTTAAGTCTCAACTTAAAGGAGTCAATGGAGGGGGCAGTTCTGATGGGAAGGGGGATGCTGTTCCACAGTCTAGGAGCTGCAACCGCAAAGGCACGGTCGCCCCTGAGCTTATGCCTAGACCGCGGGATGTTCAGCAGCCCCAAGTCGGCCGATCTGTGGGGCCTGGAGCCTTACACTCACTCAATGGAAAACATTTAACTTTTCGGGGAAAATAACTTGCATGATTATTCTTTAGACTTTAGAGATACAGAGGGGAAACAGGCTCTGCAGACCACCGAGTCCGCACCGACCAGCGATCACCCCATACACTAGCACTAGTCCTAAACACTAGGGATAATTTACAAGTTATAGAAGCCAATTAACCTACAAACCTGCCCGCCTTTGAAGTGTGGGAGGAAATCTGAGCTCCTGGAGTAAGCCCACGCGGTCACTTGGAGAACGTGCAAACTCTGCACAGACAGCACCCGTGGTCAGGATCGAACCCGGGTCTCTGGCGTTGTGAGGCAGCAACTCTACCGCTACACCTGAAGAAAAAGGATGGGTGACGTTTCGGGATGGGACCCTTCCTCGGACTGAAAGTACAAGGAAGGAGAGAATTGTTAGATTTAGCTCTTAGGGCTAACGGAATCAGGGGATATGAGGAAAAAGCAGGAACGGGGGGTACTGAGTTTGGATGATTGGCCATGATCATATTGAATGGCTCGAAGGGCCGAATGGCCAACTCCTGCACCTATTTTCTATGTCTCTGTCAACTGGTGTTTGGGGGAGTGGAAGTTAGTTTTACATTGGGCGAGTATGAACTCGATGGGCTGAATGGGCGTGACCACTCAGACACAACCCCTCTACGACTTGTTCTTGCGGTGGGCAGGTTTGGGGTACTGATTGGGGGTGATCAGCCATGATCACATTGAATGGCGGTGCTGGGCTCGAAGGGCCGAATGGCCTACTCCTGCACCCTATTGTCTGTTGCTTGGCTGGGGGCCCGGGGGCTGGGTGTGGAGGCCACGGATGGAAATAACCCAGTGAGCGAATGATTCTGGTCGAACCTGCTCGGCCTGTTTGCTGCCTGAATGATTGGCTGTGGCCAGCAAAGCAAAGCCCTGGTGGAGACTGAGACTCCTCACATTGTCTCCGTGGATCCACCGTAGTGACAAGCAGTGCCTCCGCTGAGATCCTCTCACACACTGCTACTGGTATCTCCCGCACCATGAAGCTGCTCATTCTACTAGCTCTGGCCTCCATCTCATGGGCACAAGGTGAGTGGCTCCTACAGTTGTGTTGCATTTTGCCCCATCTCCAGGTCCCACTGAATATCCACCCACTCCCTCTCGTTTGATTCCCATTCACTATCTTTTCTGTGCCTTTCCCTCTCGACTCTTCAGGCAACTTTCCTCTCTCCCCGCTAATCTTTTTATTTGTTACCTTTCTCACTCACTGGCTACATTTTCTTTCAGTGGGTTTGTCTGTCTGTCTCTCCCCTGTGTGTGTGTGTGTGTCTCTCTCTCTCTCTGCCTCTGTAACTGTCCCCATCTATTTCTCCCCCTCCCCATTCGCAGAGCTCGGTTGAGCCACGGGACTGATTTACCATCGCCCAGTGGGGTAACAATATATCGCCTCAGCGCAGAGGGAGAATGAGGAGGGGAAGAGACAGTAACCTTAAGACTTTTGCCTCCATCACAGTGAGGTGGTGCCTGGTGAACTCACTCCCCCTTAGACACATTGTGATATCTGCCACTGTTTATTCCGGATTTTTGTCCTCCTAAACATTTGCCTTTGGAATTTTGCGACTTTCAAATGATCATTTCAAAAATGTTGCTGTGCTAATTGTGACTGCCCTCGCCCTGTCCCTGTCTACCTGCTGTGAATCACCTAATTACCCCTGTGCAGCCTTGAGTTAATCTGACATTCCTGCATTCTAGTTCATTCTCAGGGTGGGACCCGGGGCGTGATGAAGAATGGAGCTAGTGCTCCCTCTGGTGCTCAGGTTGGTAATGGCAATGGATTGTCCTTGTGGTTGTGGCTAACTCCTATCCTCATCTCCAACAAGCTTAGAGTGGAGCTAATCTACAAAACACGATACAAAGTGTTGGAGTATCTGGGGCTGGCAACATCTCTGGAGAACCCGGATAGGTGACACTTTGGGTCGGGACCCCTCTTCAGGCCTCTTGCTGCCTGACCCGTTGAATTACTCCAGCACTTCATGTTTTTTTTTGTGTAAATTAGAACCTGCAGTTCCTTGTTTCTCTATAGTTTCATTTTTTATTGTTTAGAGATGGAAACAGGGTCACTTTGGCCCACTGAGTCCATGCCGACCAACAACTAGTACACCAGTTCCATCCTACACACTAGGGCCAATTTATAGGAGCCAATTAACCTACAAGCCTAGATACATAGAAACATAGAAAATAGGTGCAGGAGTAGGCCATTCGGCCCTTCAAGCCTGCACCGCCATTCAATATGATCATGGCTGATCATCCAACTCAGTATCCCGTACCTGTAATAGATTCTTGATTAGTACAGGTGTCAGTGGTTATGGGGTGAAGGCAGGTGGAATGTGGTTGAGAGGGAAAGATAGATCAGCCATGATTGAATGGGGGAGTGGACTTGATGGGCCGAATGGCCTAAATCTGCTCCTATAACTTAAGAACATGAACTTAAGAAAACATGGACCAACGCCCTTCAGTAGGAGCCACCTGTCAATAAAAGCAACATTAATGAGAAACTTACCATAAGACCATAAAGCAGAGGAGCAGAGTTAGGCCGTTCCACCCATCAAGTCTACTCCGCCATTCAATCATGGCTAATCTGTTTTCCCCTCTCAATACCATTCTCCTGCCTTTTCCCCGTAATTTTTGATGCCCTCACTAGTCAAGAACCTATTGGTTTCTGCTTTAAAAATGCCCAATGACTGGTCCCACAGATTCACCACTCTCTTGCTGAAGAAATCCTTCCTCATCTCCATTCTAAAGATATGTCCTTTTCTTCTGAAGCTCTGCCCACTGGCCCTAGACTCTCCCACTTGTGGAAAGATCCACTCCACATCCACTCTATCCAATGTGGATAAGGCCGGACTTGAGCTGTCTGAAGATCAAGACCTCAGACCTGGTCCAATGCATGCATGTGTGTACCTGGTATCACTGATCTCCAGCTGGTTGTATCGTTCTGACACAGGGACTCCCCACAAACACTCGAGAGATGCGATACAACTTCATGCTTCAGCACAAATTCCCCGAACTCCATTGGCAGAGGACCAGAGGACACAGGTTTAAGGTGAAGGGGTAAAGATTTAATAGGAATCTGAGGGGTGGCTTTTTCACGCAAAGGGTGGTGAGTGTATTGAACGAGCTGCCAGAGGAGGTAGTTGAGGCTGTGACTATCACAACTTTTAAGAAATAGTTAGACCCCTGTCCCACGGTACGAGTTCATTCCAAGAGTTCTCCCGAGTTTGCCCTGATTCGAACTCGGAGATTTACGGTAATGGCCACTCGTCGGTACTCGGGGCTCTCGTGGACATTTTTCATCATGTTGAAAAATCTTCACGGGTCTTCCCGTGCTTACCTGCCGTTAGCGAGTCTTCCCGAGTACCTGCCGTTAGCGCTAAGAGACGTCCCCGAGCTCCGACGTACCCGCGACGTTCATTCTCCGTGTTTACCACGAGTTTTACCACACGTGGGACTGGCGTAGCTGGGATATGTTGGCCAGTGTGGGCAAGTTGGGCCGAAGGGCCTGTTTCCACGCTGTATCCCTCTATGACTCTAATAAGTGAAGCACAGGCACATCCTCTTCCAGATCAATATCTCCAGTGTTGAGAACCTAATTACACTCAGTCATTTCCAACGAGTGTGCCTCATCAATCATGCGTTCAATACTAGACTCCCACGAGCAATACTTCACTCTGAGCTCTGTCATTGCGAGGGGTTACCAGGTGGAGAGAGGGAAGGATTGCAGGATGTATTGTTTAAGAAGGAACTGCAGATGCTGGAAAATCAAAGGTAGACAAAAATGCTGGAGAAACTCAGCGGGTGCAGCAGCATCTATGGAGCAAAGGAAATAGGCAACGTTTCGGGCCGAAACCCGGAAGGGTTTCGGCCCGAAACGTTGCCTTTTTCCTTCGCTCCATAGATGCTGCTGCACCCGCTGAGTTTCTCCAGGACTTCAGGCAATGTTAGGTGCAGGTACAGCTATATTATTGTGTACCCAGATGCAGTGACAAGTGTTGCAGTGCATGCTATCAGTCAAACCACAGCACACCACACCACACATGAGGGCAATCAAGCCAAGCACAGTACAACAGGGGAGTGCAAAGAGAACAATGTCGAACATGAGGTTACACATAGAGAGAAAGTGCAGATACAATGTGAAAAAAGTGCAAGTGCCACAGTGAGGTGGGTTGGCAGATCGTGTTGGCTGGTTGGCACGGTGATGCAGCAGTAGAGTTGCTGCCTTACAGCCCCAGGGACACGGGTTTGATCCTTACCACGGGTGCTGTCTGTACGTAGTTTTTTACCTTCTCCCCGTGATCGCGTGGGTTTTCTCTGAGATCTAAGGTCCCCCCCCCCCCACACTCCAAAGACGTACAGGTTTGTAGGTTAATTGGCTTAGTATAAATGTAAAATTGTCCCTAGTGGGTGTAGGATAGTGTTAATGTCTGGGGATCGCTGGTCGGTGTGGACTCGGTGGGACAAAGGGCCTGTTTCCGCACTGTATCTCTAAACTAAACCAAAGCACCTGGAGGAGACCTCCAACATGGGTCACGTGGAGAATAGAGGGAGTGCAGAGAAGGTTCACCAGACTGATTCCTGGGATGTCAGGACTGTCTTATGAAGAAAGACTGGATAGACTTGGTTTATACTCTCTAGAGTTTAGGAGATTGAGAGGGGATCTTATCGAAACTTACAAGGGGTTGGACAGGCTAGATGCAGGAAGATTGTTCCCGATGTTGGGGAAGTCCAGGACAAGGGGTCACAGCTTAAGGATAAGGGGGAAATCCTTTAAAACCGAGATGAGGAGAACTTTTTTCACCAGAGAGCACTCTGGAACTCTCTGCCACAGAGGGTAGACCAGTCCAACATATTTAAGAGGGAGTTAGATGTGGCACTTGTGGAGAGAAGGCAGGAACAGGATACTGAGTTGGATGATCAGCCATGATCATATTGAATGGCGGTGCAGGCTCGAAGGGCCGAATGGCCTACTCCTGAACCCATGTTTTTGAAGCTGTCAAATCTACTTGTGGCACCCAAGGAGGATTGAACCCATACTTTGGAGCTGTCGTGTCGGAACGCTACCTACTGCACTACCAACCGCCCAGCCCTGAAGTGGAATGTGACGTGTTTGCATAGGCAGGGCCCACTGTAGTTTGAGTTTAGTTTATTGTCACGTGTACCGAGGTACAGTGAAAAGTTTCGATGCGTGCTGCAGAAAGACAACACGTGATCACAATCGAGACAGTCACAGTATGTTCAGACAATTGGGGAGAGAAACAAGACCCGGAAGGGTCCCGACCCAAAACTTCACCTATCCGTGTTCACAGAGATGCTGCCTGACCCGCTGAGTTACTCCAGCATGTTGTGTACTCCAGCATTTTATTTTAGCACATTTCCTAGTTCTGTGTTATATATTCAGTGTATATTAGCAACACGAAAGATGTCAGAGATCTCTCTGAAGATGGACACAAAAGGCTGCAGTGACTCAGGAGAGAAGGAATGGTTGCCGTTTCCTGTTGAGACCCTTCTTCAGACTGAGAGTCAGGGGAGAGGGAGACACAGAGATATGGAAGGGTAAGGTGTGAAAACAAGATATCAAAGGGAATGAATGCATTTCGTTGTCTCTGTACTGTACACTGACAATGACAATTAAATTGAATCTGAATCTGAATCTGAATCTGATGAAGTTCAAGGAAAATGTAGAAGGGTTTTGGCCCGAAACGTCGCCTATTTCCTTCGCTCCATAGATGCTGCCTCACCCGCTGAGTTTCTCCAGCATTTCTGTCTACCATAGAATAGATCATTGGTAGCTCGGGGAAGGTGACAATGAAACATACAACGATAAGATTTAATCAGGATTGGGTCCACCTTACATCCTCTTAACTTTTTCTTTTTTTTTAATGTGAACAGAATTTACTATCTCGCTGGCGAATGACAATATGGGTGAGGTTGTGGCAAGTCGCCGCTCCATGTCAGCGATCATAACTATGGATCCTAACTCTTGCAATTTGGCCGGAGAGACTGTCATCGTCACCGTCAACAATACCTCAAATGGACAAGGTATCCTCAATCCCGTTTCTTCTTCCTGCTTCTGCCCAAACATAGAGACACAATGAGTCTGAGTTTACTTTATTGCATAGGCACATGTACAGTGAAAAGCTTTTGTTGCATGCAAACCAGCCAGTGACAAAACAATACATGATTGCAATTTGAGTATAAGAGCAGGGAGGTTCTACTGCAGTTGTACAGGGTCTTGGTGAGACCACACCTGGAGTATTGCGTACAGTTTTGGTCTCCTAATTGAGGAAATACATTCTTGCCATAGAGGGAGTACAGCGAAGGTTCACCAGACTGATTCCTGAGATGGCAGCACTTTCATATGAAGAAAGACTGGATAGATTTGGCTTGTACTCGCTAGAATTTAGAAGATTGAAGGGGGATCTTATAGAAACTTACAAAATTCTTAAGGGGTTGGACAGGCTAGATGCAGGAAGATTGTTCCCGATGTTGGGGAAGTCCAGAACAAGGGGTCACTGTTTAAGGATAAGAGGGAAATCTTTTAGGACAGAGATGAGAAAAACATTTTCGCACAGTGAATCTCTGGAATTCTCTGCCACAGAAGGTAGTTGAGGCCAGTTCAGTGGCTATATTTAAGAGGGAGTTAGATGTGGCCCTTGTGGCTAAAGGGACCAGGGGGTATGGAGAGAAGGCAGGTACGGGATATTGATTTGGATGATCAGCCATGATCATATTGAATGGCGGTGCAGGCTCGAAGGGCCGAATGGCCTCTACTCCTGCACCTATTTTCTATGTTTCTATGCAATTGAACCGTTCAGACAGTGTACAGATGCATGATAAAGGGAATATTGTAAATAACATTCAGTGCAAGATAAAGCCAGTAAAGTCCGATCAAAGATAGTCCAAGGGTCTCCAATGAGGTAGATGGTAGCTCAGCACTGCTCTCTAGTTGTTACATGGGAAGAAACTGTCCCTGAATCTCGAAGTGTCCGTTTCCACACTCTTTCACAGATGCTGGAGGTACTTGACCTTTCTCAGTCTTAAGACCCGAAATGTCGCCAATTCCTTTTGCGCCAGACCCGCTGAGTTCCTTCACCGTTTTGTGTCTTTATCCTTAGTGTAATTTAACATCTGCAGTTCCTGCCTACACTACACTAGTTTAGTCTAGAGGTACAGCGCAGAATCGCATACTGAATCAGGCATTTTGGCCGTTCGAGTCCGCACTGACCTGCGATCCCGCACACTAACACTATCCTACACACACTAGGGACAATTACACATTTATACTAAACCAATTAACCGGCAAACCTGCATGTGTGGGTGTGGGAGGAAAAATAACATCTCAGAGAAAACCCACGCAGGTCACGGGGAGAACGTACAAACTCCATACAGACAGCACCCGTAGTCAGGATCGAACCCGGGTCTCTGGCGCTGTGAGGCAGCAACTCTACCGCTGTGCCACCGTGCTATTTTTATTTCCAATGCAGCTGCTAATGGTTGATTCTCCTCCCTCAGTAATAGCGCAACCCAACTTTGTGAGGCCCGTCTGTCGCAACAGACGTGATTTAATCAGTCTGGTGTCTAACGCAGACGGAACCCCCCAAACATTGAACCTGGGCTACATGTTGGAGATGCTGCAACCAAGCACTACGTACAAGTAAGTGTGGAGAGGGGGAGCTGGGGAGAGCTCGGGGTTGGAGAGAATTCTCCATCTAACTCCAGAGTTACATAGAACTCTGAGAGATAGCGGAGTCAGGGGATATGGGGAGAAGGCAGGAACGGGGTACTGATTGTGGATGATCAGTCATGGTCATAATGAATGGCGGTGCTGGCTTGAAGAGCCAAATGGCCTACTCCTGCACCTGTTGTCTGTTTTATGTCTATTATTTTACTGGAACAAGGAGGGAACTGTGCCATGGTCAATGTGATTCAAGCCTCTGCCTCTTTCTGACACCATTGGGAAGTGATTTAATTTATTTATTCTGTAATACCATAATACCCTCTGAATCATTGCTCTGTCACCTCCCCTACATCCTGTTCTACAACAACCCTTCCCTGACCCCTGTATCTGCCTCATACCTCCTTTCCATCCTACCACGGACCCTCTAGTTCAGCAACTCTGCTAATCCTGCCAACTGCATCTTTCTCCCATCTCATCACTTCCCGACCCCTCTCGCCTAGCGTTATAAAACTGCTCCTCTACCTCATTCCAAACCAGGCCCATAGAAACATAGAAAATAGGTGCAGGATTAGGCCATTCGGCCCTTCGAGCCAGCACTGCCATTCAATATGATCATGGCTGATCATCCAACTCAGTATCCTGTACCTGCCTTCTCTCCATACCCCCTGATCCCTTTAGCCACAAGGGCCACATCTAACTCCCTCTTAAATATAGCCAATGAACTGTGGCCTCAACTACCTTCTGTGGCAGAGAATTCCACAGATTCACCACTCTCTGTGTAAAAAATGATGATTTTCTCATCTCGGTCCTAAAAGACTTCCCCCTTATCCCTAAACTGTGACCCCTTGTTCTGGACTTCCCCAACATCGGGAACAATCTTACTGCATCTAGCCTGTCCAACCCCTTAAGAATTTTGTAAGTTTCTATAAGATCCCCCCTCAATCTTATAAATTCTAGCGAGTACAAGCCGAGTCTATCCAGTCTTTCTTCATATGAAAGTCCTGCCATCCCAGGAATCAGTCTGGTGAACCTTCTCTGTACTCCCTCTATGGCAAGAATGTCTTTCCTCAGATTAGGAGACCAAAACTGTACTCAATACACCAGGTGTGGTCTCACTAAGACCCTGTACAACTGCAGTAGAACCTCCCAGCTCATATACTCAAGTCCTTTTACACCACCATGCATTACACCTCCTCGCCACCAACACCTAAACTCACAAGTGATAGGCGCAGAATCAGGCCAATCAAGTCTCCTCCACCATTCAATCATGGCTGATCTAGCTCTCCCTCTGAACCCTATCTCAGCAAACCTCTGAAAACTGTGTTAATCAAGAATCTATCTATCTCTGCCTTAAAAAAATATCCATTGACTTGGCCTCCACAGCCTTCTGTGCCAATATTGGAATTCCGCAGATTCGCCACCCTCTGACTAAAGAAATTCCTCCTCATCTCCTTCCCAAATGAACATCCTTTAATTATTCTGTTCGGTGTTTCCACATTGAAGGGAATTACCTGAAATTCGGGAAATTCTGGTCATTTTAGGGAAATGAAATAATTTCGGGAAATTTTGGGATATGGGGAGAAAGCAGGAGCGGGGTACTGATTGTGGACGATCAGCCATGATCACATTGAATGGCGGTGCTGGCTGCAAGGGCTGAATGGCCTACTCCTGCACATATTGTCTATTGAGAAGTTACAATTTTACCCAAGCCAATTAACATACAAACCTGCACGTCCTTGGAGTGTGGGAGGAAACCGGAACACCCGGAGAAAACCCACGAGGTCCCATGGCGAATGTACAAACTCCGTACAGACAGCAACCGTAGTCAGGATCGAACCCGGGTCTCTGGCGCTGTGAGGCAGCAACTCTACCTCTGCGCCACCGTGCCACCCTTTCTCACCGCCCCTTCTTCATTGATGTAAGCACCTTCCATGGTTCCTGCTCACTCTGCTCTCCTTTTCCCCAGTGTGTATTTGAGAGCTGGCACCATAAGGAGCAACATGCTGGGAGTCACCACCATCTCACGTAAGTAGTCTTTCCTCCAGTGACTCTAGATGTCACATCACAGAGTGGTGGGGCCCTGACCTGAACCCAAGGCATTTTTCTCCATCCTTCATCAACGTACTATAACTCAATGGCAGCTGGTTTGGTGATGAGTTCCTCTGGAACCCACAGTCAATGTGTCCAGGATCCAATGTTGCCATAGACAACGGTCCCTAATTCCACCAAGATGGGCACACACCAGCAGCAGAGCTCTTACCCCCAGACGCTGGTCAACACCGGCTGAACTGGAGATGTCTCAACAGACTTGGAACTGGGGTCGGGCGGATTCTTGGGGATGTTCAAATGGGGGAATTCTCGAGGAAAGAGGCTGGGGGCGAGAGGTTTAAAGGGGGAGGTTGTGAATGATGTAATGGAGGCATGCCAAGAAAACAATAGATATATCAGAGGGGTAAGAGAAGGGCTAGTTCATAAGGGTGACAATGCACAAATGGGGCTACATGGAGTGTGCAACAACCTGTGACTGTGGCACACACAGACCCAGACAATGCAACACCTACTGCAATGCCCATTGCTGGATAATCCATGCACTACTGCAGACCTTGCACTTAGCACTCCAATAACTCCAGCAATGACGTGTACAGCAGTGGCGAGCCGCTATGTAGCAGAAGGACATGGGAGAAGAAGATGGACAATGTTGTCTTTAGTCAGAGGGTGGTGAATCTGTGGAATTCATTGCCGCAGAAGGCGGTGGAGGCCAAGTTAGTGGGTATTTTTAAGGCTGAGATAGATAGATTCTTGATTAGTACAGGTGTCAGGGGTTATGGGGAGAAGGCAGGAGAATGGTGTTAGGAGGGAGAGATAGATCAGCCATAATTGAATGGGGGAGTGGACTTGATGGGCCGAATGGCCTAATTTTACTCCCATCACTTATGATCTTATGATGAAGGGTTGTGCTCTATGGAGCCCAGAACCACAGCAGGGGGTAGATTAAGCTCCTGAAGTGAATAGTTTCAGTCAGCGTGCATTGGCTGGGCGTGCACAGGTGCTCATGAGGACCAAGCAAGACTTTTCCCCACATGTCCCATTCAATTGGGGTAAATCAAGAAACCATTTCCCATTCTTTCATTTCATTCAATGTTCTGTTCAATGGACATTCATTAATAAACAATGTGTGTGTGTGTGTGTGTGTGTGTGTGTCAGTGTGCATGTGTGTACGTGTGTGTGTGTGTGTGTGTCTATGTGTGTGTGTGTGTGTGTGTGTGTGTGTGTGTGTGTGTGTGTGTGTGTGTGTGTGTGTGTGTGTGTGTGTGTGTGTGTGTGTGTGTGTGTGTGTGTGTGTGTGTCTGTGTGTGTGTGTGTGTGTGTGTGTGTGTGTGTGTGTATGTGTGTGTGCGTGTGTGTGTGTGTGTGTGTGTGTGTGTGTGTCTATGTGTGTGTGTGTGTGTGTGTGTGTGTGTGTCTATGTGTGTGTGTGTGTGTGTGTGTGTGTGTGTGTGTGTGTGTGTGTGTGTGTGTGTGTATGTGTGTGTGTGTGTGTGTCCATGTGTGTGTGTGTGTGTATGTGTGCACGTGTGTGTGTGTGTGTGTGTGTGTCAATGTGTGTGTGTGTGTGTGTGTGTGTGTGTGTGTGTGTGTGTGTGTGTGTGTGTGTGTGTGTGTGTGTGTGTGTGTGTGTGTGTGTGTGTGTGTGTGTGTGTGTGTGTGTGTGTGTGTGTGTGTGTGTGTGTGTGTGTGTGTGTGTGTGTGTGTGTGTGTGGGTGTGTGTGTGTGTGTGTGTGTCTGTGTGTGTGTGTGTGTGTGTGTGTGTGTGTGTGTGTGTGTGTGTGTGTGTGTGTGTGTGTGTGTCTATGTGTGTGTGTGTGTGTGTGTGTGTGTGTGTGTGTGTGTGTGTGTGTGTCTATGTGTGTGCGTGGGTCTATGTGTGTGTGTGTGTGTGTGTGTGTGTGTGTATGTGTGTGTGTGCATGCACCTGTCCCTGTGTGTATGATGTGTTTGTTTAAGTGTTGCATATACTGTATATTTTTTGTGTGTGCATACGCACGGAACCGAAATGTCACCTAACCGTGTTCTCCAGTGGTGCTGCCTGACCCACTGTTACTCCAGCATTTTGCCCTGTGTGTGTGTGTGTGTGTGTGTGTGGGCGTGTGTGCGTGTGTCTGTGTGTGTGCGTGTGCCTGTGTGTGTGTGTGTGATTGTGCGTGCGTGTGTGTGAGAGTGTGAGTGTGATCAGGCCTGCATTCATTTACTGGATTGTATTCATTCCTTAGCGGTGGACTACAGGACCATCGACCTTGGTTTTGGCCGAAGTGGGGCGATGGTGGTGATCACTGTGATTCTGTCTATCGCTATGTTGGCCCTCATCATCGCATTCATCGTTGTGCTTGTACTCAGCAAGTAAAAGCTGTCGCTGGAGGATGAAGAACAGTTACAATCAAAAATATACCAAGACTCTTTTTATCTCTCTTTATTTTGCCGTAAATTTTCTAACCTGCGCTCTGCAGCTTGATGAGTATTAGGAATTAATTCAGTGGATTATCTGCCATTTGTGAACTGTGTTTTGATCCGTAGGGATTTGAGAATATTAATCCTCAAGCATGATGAACTTTCTGGTCTCTCGCGGCCTCCTATCAATGATCTTTTCCTTCATTCCCCGCTGATCACAGTAATATTCAGCCCCCACTTGTTTCCAACTGATCCTACACACCTTGACCAGTCGATCACCCTGGATGTAGATCGCTTGGTTCCAATGGATCTGCCGTGGGCAACAGGGACTCTGGTCACTGCGGCTCAGATTGTAGCAGAGTCCCAGGTCTAGAAATGATGGTTCTATGCTGTGGGGAACCTGATTACTAAACTTGTTATTTTATAATTAAAGTCTGTATTTGTAATCCAGTTTCACTCCTCTGTTTCCAATGTGAAATGCAATGGGTGATGTGGGCTTGGTCTGTGTAAACCGTATAGTGAGAGTGATGGCGTGATTACAATATAGAAGTATATTGTATAGTATAGCTGAGTATAGAAGCTGGGATGTAATGTTAAAATTGTACAAGGCATTGGTGAGACCAAATCTGGAGTATGGTGTACAATTTTGGTCACCCAATTATAGGAAGGATGTCAACAAAATAGAGAGAGTACAGAGGAGATTTACTAGAATGTTGCCTGGGTTTCAACAACTAAGTTACAGAGATAGGTTGAATAAGTTAGGTCTTTATTCTCTGGAGCGCAGAAGGTTAAGGGGGGACCTGATAGAGGTCTTTAAAATGATGAGAGGGATAGACAGAGTTGATGTGGACAAGCTTTTCCCTTTGAGAATAGGGAAGATTCAAACAAGAGGACATGACTTCAGAATTAAGGGACAGAAGTTTAGGGGTAATATGAGGGGGAACTTCTTTACGCAGAGAGTGGTGGCGGTGTGGAATGAGCTTCCAGTGGAAGTGGTGGAGGCAGGTTCATTGGTATCATTTAAAAATATATTGGATAGGCATATGGATGAGAAGGGAATGGAGGGTTATGGTATGAGTGCAGGCAGGTGGGACTAAGGGGAAAAAGAAATGTGTTCAGCATGGACTTGTAGGGCCGAGATGGCCTGTTTCCGTGCTGTAATTGTTATATGGTTGTATGGTTATTACTATCGCGTGCAGTCAACTTCACTGACTGGGCGGCATGGTGGCGCAGCGGTAGAGTTGCTGCCTCACAGCGCCAGAGACGCGAGTTCGATCCCGACCACGGGTGCTTGTCTGCACAGAGTTTGTACGTTCTCCAACTGTGCTGCCTGACCCGCAGAGATCACCCAACGCTTTGTGTTTTGTTCAACGTGCCAACACGCGCAGCCAACACACCGCCCTGTGGCGTTCACCACCACACACCGCCCGCAGCATTCCACTCAAGTTGTTGTCCAGGTTACAATACAAGACAGACACAAACTACTGGAGTTACGTCAGGTCCAACGTTCCATTCATGCCCGTATTTCTTTGCCACAGAATTAGAAACATAGAAAAATAGTCGGAGAAGGCCATTCGGCCCTTTGAGTGATCACCGCCATTCAATGTGATCACGGCTGATCATCTAATTTCACCTGATTGGCTCACTATTTCCAACACTGGTTTTATTTCATACTAGACTAAGTGGGACCCGTTGAGTCCCAGCTTCACACGGGAGGACTGGTCCCCCAACGCAATATTCCACCTCTCCACCAATTCCAATATTGCTGGTCAGTGGGAGGCTTTCTGGAGTGCTAGTATGGGTGCTGTGGCCTGAAGCGACTGGTTTCTAGACCACATAAAGGGCCCTCACAGTTCAGTAGACAGTGTTGTGTGGATTCCCAGCTCAGACTGAGAATTGTGGCCTCTCCCTCGCCATCTTGCAGCGACTGAGCCACGTCCAGACTTCCAGGTTTTACAGTCCCTCCCCCCCTGGAAGGGGCGTGGCCTTCAACGCGGTGATTGACAGGAGAGAGAATCTCAAGATTTTTTAAACACTTATAACTCTTTTATTTTTTTATCGATGGGAAAAATCCTTGGGGCCTGATCATCGGAGGGAGACTCCTGGTAAGATGGCCAAAAAAATCACAGCCATGTATGGTAGCGGTTTTTCTAAAATCAAACAACAACGCAAACAGGAAGTGGTCAAGATGAGACTTTTAATTATATAGATTTTTCACAAGTTATAAGAGTAGAATCAGGCCATTCGGCCCATCGAGTCTGCTCTGCCATTCAATCATGGCTGATCCCTTCCTCCTCCACCCATTTTCCCTATAATAGCACTGCCCCACGGTACGAGTTCATTCCAAGAGCTCTCCCGAGTTAAAAAAAAAATCAAACTCGTGGTAAGCACGGAGAATGTACATAGCGGGTACGTCGGAGCTCGGGGACGTCTCTTAGCGGCTCGTAACGCTAACGGCAGGTACTCGGGAAGACTCGCTAACGGCAGATAAGCTCGGGAAGACTCGTGAAGATTTTTCAACATGATGAAAAATGTCCACGAGAGCCCCGAGTACCGACGAGTGGCCATTACCATAAATCTCCGAGTTCGAATCGGGGCAAACTCGGGAGAACTCTTGGAATGAACTCGTACAGTGGGACAGGGGTTTAACCCTTGATTCCCTGTTCTCATCAAGCGTTGTCTATCTCTGCCTATCCACTGACTTGGCCTCCGCAGCCCCCAGCTACAGCTTTTGCCTCAATCATAGTGTTTTAAGGCACATTGTAATGATCTTCCATGCCTCATTTCAATCCTACTGAGCCCTTCTGTGTTACATAGAAACATAGAAACATATTCTGAACTTTCTATTATTGCACAAACTTCATTTTTTGGGGTAACCTTTCAGGGATTTTAACGACTGAAAAGCTGCAATTAGCACCGAGAAGGTGTGGGATTGAATGGAACAGGTGTGGGGGAATATCTGATTAATCTCATTAAGGGCGTTGTTTGCACGGGGCTGATTGCTTCTGGTTTAGAGAGCTGGGGTGGGTGTCGATGGCATCCAATTATCTATCTGTTCCACCTGGAAGAGGGGGAGGAGGAGAAGGGATGGGGGGGGAAGAAGGGGGAGAGAGGGGAAGAAGGGGGGGAAGAGGGGAAGAAGGGGGGGAAGAGGGGAAGAAGGGGGGGGGAGAGGGGAGAGAAGGGGGGGGGGAGAGAGGGAGAGGGGAAGAAAGGGGGGGGGAGAGAGAAGGGGAAGAAAAGGGGAAGGGGGGGAGAGAGGGGGGGAGAGGGGGGGGGGGGGAGAGGAGGGGGAAGAAGGGGGAGAGAGAGAGGGGAAAGAAAGGGGGGGGGGAGAGAGAGGGAAGAAAGGGGGGGGAGAGAGAGGGGAAAGAAAGGGGGGGGAGAGAGGGGAAGAAAGGGGGGGGAGAGAGGGGAAGAAAGGGGGGGGAGAGAGAGGGAAGAAAGAGGGGGGAGAGAGGGGAAGAAGGGGGGGGGGGGGAGGGGAGAGAGGGGGGGGGAAGAAGGGGGGGGAGACGAGAGGGGAAGAAAGGGGGGGGGGGAAGGAGAGAGGGAGGGGAAGAAAGAGGGGGGAAGAGCGAGAGGGGGAAGAAAGGGGGGGGAGAGGGGGGGGAGAGAGAGGAAGGGGGGGGAGAGAGAGGGAGAGGGGGAAGAAGGGGGGGGGGAGGGGAGAGAGGGGGAAGAAAGGGGGGGGGAGAGAGGGGAAGAAAGGGGGGGGGAGAGAGGGGAGAGGGGGGGGGGAGAGGGGGAAGATAGGGGGGGAGAGAGAGGGAAGAAAGAAAGGGGAAGGGGGGGGAGAGGGGGAAAGGGGGGGGGGAGAGGGGAAAAGAAGGGAGAGAGGAGGGGGGGGGGAAAGGGGGGGGGGAGAGGGGGAAGAAAGGGGGGTGGGAGAGGGGAAGAAGGGAAGAAAGGGGGGAAGAAAGGGGGGGGGAGAGGGGAAGAAAGGGGGGTGGGAGAGGGGAGAAGGGGGGGGGAAGAAAGGGGGGGAGAGAGAGGGGAAGAAAGGGGGGGAGAGAGGGGAAGAAGAGAGGGGAAGAAGGGGGAGAGGGGAGAGGAGAGGGGGGGGAGAGGGGGAGAGAGGGGAGAGAGGGGGAGAGGGGAGGGGGGAGGGAAGAAAGGGGGGGAGAGGGGGGAGAAGGAGGGGGAACAACAACATCAAAGATCGCCAACCTCAATCCCAGCGCTTTACAAACCCACTTCACTGTTTGGGACACCAAGTGCTGGAGTGACTGCAGGTCAGGCAGCAACTCTGGTGAACGTGGACCAGGCGACGCTTGGGGTCGGGACCCTCTCTCTCTCGTTTAGAGCCCCAGGGAGAAGAATTGTGGAGAAGAGGAGAAACGTGCCGGAGCTAATTGGTAAGAGAGTTGAAGAAGGAACTGCAGATGCTGGAAAATCGAAGATAGACAACAGATTGCTGGAGAAACTCAGCGGGTGCGGCAGCATCTATGGAGCGAAGGAAATAGGCAACGTTTCGGGACGAAACCCTTCCTTCGCTCCATAGATGCTGCTGCACCCGCTGAGTTTCTCCAGCAATCTTGTCCATCCTAATTGGCGAGGAGTTGGGTAGAGTTACTGCCTTTACAGCAAAAAAAAAATGCAGCGCCGGCTCTTTAACTTAAAGTAAATCAACTTTTCGCCCAGTGTATCTGCAGAGGATCTGTGAAAGTGTTTGGTGGCAAACCCTTGCGTCTTTCCCCCAATTAGTTTTCCCAAGTGTTTGTCTTGTTCCATTTGGGGGGAAAATAATGACCTAATCTGCTTCCGAGCATCAGTGGAGAAAAAGGATGGGTGATATTGTGGGTCGGAGCCCAGAGTCAGACTTGGTCATCTATTTTCCAGCCCTGGTTTGTTCTGGCCTTTTCCTGCCTGCCTATAGTTCTCTCACCCCTCCCTCCCCTCCCCCTCTCCTCAAGTCAAGTCAAGTTTATTGGTCACATACACATACACATACGAGATGTGCAGTGAAATGAAAGTGGCAATGCTCGCGGACTTTTGTGCAAAAGACAAACAACAAAACAACCAAACAAACATTAATACAAACACAATCATAACACACACATATTCTTTTACATAATATCCTCCCACCCATATCCAAATATCATACGTGTGGTGGGTGAGTGGAGTAGGGAGCCCTTTCTGATGATGAGGATGGAGTTGTGTGTTAATGGGGAAACTCATTCAGGTTGCATAACTAGGAGATGGATTTTAATTTGGAGATTCAGCATAGAAAAGGGCCCTTCAGCCCACCGAGTCGATGGCGACCAGTGATCCCGCACTATCTCTCTCTTATTTATTATATATATATATATATATATATATATACACACACACACACACACACACACACACACACACACACACACACACACACACACACTACAGTTATACCCAGCCAATTAAAGTATAAGTACGTTCATTGGCCAAGTATTCACATACAAGGAATTTGCCTTGGTGCTCCGCCTACAAGTAACAACATGACACACAGTGACAGTTACGAATGACTCCAGAAAACACTAAACATTAATAATAATAAAACATTAATATAATGTAAATTTTATGTTGTATTATAATAGAGTGCAGTGGAGAGATAAGTTTTTTTGGCCTTCCATCACAGCGATGTGATGAATGTTGATGTAAATTATGTTGTGTCTTGGGTCTATTTGTTTGTAATGTATGGCTGCAGAAACGGCATTTCGTTTGGACCTCAAGGGGTCCAAATGACAATTAAATTGAATCTTGAATCTTGAATCTAATTAATATATAAAACACCATTGATCAAGCATGTGAACCAACAAAATACCAGATCAAAGGGAGGCAACAGATTTTTGGCTGCTGAGTAGAGCAACTACTCGTGGTTAAAGATTAGCCTGCGCACCAGCACGTCTTTGGAGTGTGGGAGGGAACTGGAGCACCCGGAGTAAACCCACGCAGGTCATGGGGAGAACGTACAAACTCTATACAGACAGCAGCCCTAGTCAGGATCGAACCCGGGTCTCTGGCGCTGTGAGGCAGTAACTCCACCGCTGCGCCACCGTGCCGCTCTTTGCTGCAGAAGGAAAATGCAGCAGCTGATAGAAACCTGAAATGGGAATGGGAAGCTGCTGATGTCCGTCAGGTCAGGCAGCGTTTGTGGAGGGAATCATCGTTGGGGCTTCAAGTCTATGGTTTAAAATCTGAACTTTGGTTCTGACCTTTAAGAGGCTGCTGCACCTACAGAGATACAGCTTTGGCCCACCGAGTCCACACTGACATAGAAACATAGAAACATAGAAATTAGGTGCAGGAGTAGGCCATTCGGCCCTTCGAGCCTGCACCGCCATTCAATATGATCATGGCTGATCATCCAACTCAGTATCCCGTACCTACCTTCTCTCCATACCCCCTAATCCCTTTAGCCACAAGGGCCACATCCAACTCCCTCTTAAATATAGCCACATGCATGCCTACCTTCAATGACTGGTGTACCATGACACCCAGGTCTCGCTGCATCTCCCCCTTTCCCAATCGGCCACCATTTAGATAATAGCCTGCTTTCCCGTTTTTGCCACCAAAATGGATAACCTCACATTTATCCACATTATACTGCATCTGCCAAACATTTGCCCACTCACCCAGCCTATCCAAGTCACCAGTGATCACACGAGCACTGTCTGACACTCTAGGGACAATTTACAATCTTTACCAAAGAAATTAACCTACAAACCTGCACGTCTTTGGAGTGTGGGAGGCAATCCCACGTGGTCACGGGGAGAGCGCACAAACTCCGTACAGACAGCACCTGTAGTCAGGATTGAACCCAGGTCTCTGGCGCTGTGAGGCAGCAACTCTACTGCTGCGCCACCCCCCAGCGTTAGTTTATTAGAGCAATAAAGAACCACCTGATTTGTTGGTTGAGGGACAAACATCAGCTAATACAGCAGCAAGAACCCTCTGGCAAGAACAGTCTGAAGAAGGGTCTCCCATTTCCTTCTCTCCAGAGATGCTGCCTGTCCCACTGAGTTACTCCAACATTTTGTGTCTACCTTCGGTTTAAACCAGCATCTGCAATTCTTTCCCACACAACACTTTTTTAAATTTTATCAAAAAATGTATACAATTAAAAATATTGGCAGGACAATAAAACAAGCCAGAACCCACAATACAAACATATATCCATACTAGACTACTATACAGCTATGTTACAATCCTTATTCATGCGCTGCAGAGACCAGCGGTCCTGGAACTCCCTCGGTGCCTGTGTACAGGGCGTATTCCCTTTCTAACCCCACCCGGGCACGTGCGTAACCCCCTACACAACCCTCTGGCCTCTTCAGCGGGCGGGGTCTTGGTTTAATATTTGTCCTGAACGTTGACACCACCAACAGCAGTAGACTGGGAACATCAGCCTGCATGGAGTGGGATTTGAACCAACAACTCACTCCGACGTGCGTGAAGTGTTCCATGGATCGATCTGGTATTAGTGGGGTATCAGACGGCTGAGTTGAGCCCCCTCGTAACCACACACTGGGTAATGCACAGGTGCATGCGGTCTTTACCCTCAGCCATGTATAGGGTGATTTCACTAAAGGTCACTGGAGCGTAGATCCGCACCCACGTGACCAAAATTCTCAAGTGGAGGACACTCGAGGGTTCGGTACATGTTAGTGGATGGGATAAAACGCATTTTCCCACCCGTTAAAAACATAGAAAACGGCGAGGTTGTGAGCTGCAATTTACTGTGCCAGTCGGGGTGACCGTGAGGCACAGCTACCTAGATTTACAGGGGAAAAAAAAAGATAGCAAGTAAGGTAAATTCAAGAGGGAGCTGAAGGTGCCAAACCGGCGGAAATGAACAGCCGACATTTGCCGTGGATATTTACAGGTCCAAAATATCGGGAATTATCGCGTTTGCTCGCTGAATTTATCAAAAGTAAGTTAATAATACCTTACTTTTGATGAAATTCAGCGAGCAAACGCGATAATTCCCGATATGTTGGACCTGTAAATATCCACGGCAAATGTCGGCTGTTCATTTCCGCCGGTTTGGCACCTTCAGTTCCCTCTTGAATTTACCTTACTTGCTATCTTTTTTTTTCCCCTGTAAATCTAGGTAGCTGTGCCTCACGGTCACCCCGACTGGCACAGTAAATTGCAGCTCACAACCTCGCCGTTTTCTATGTTTTTAACGGGTGGGAAAATGCGTTTTATCCCATCCACTAACATGTACCGAACCCTCGAGTGTCCTCCACTTGAGAATTTTGGTCACGTGGGTGCGGATCTACGCTCCAGTGACCTTTAGTGAAATCACCCTATAGAACCAGAGTCCCACGTAATATGCATTCTGCCTAAATGTGCAGGAAGGAACTGCAGATGCTGGTTTAAACGGAGATAGACCTAATGGCTGGAGTAACTCTAGCGGGTCAGGCAGCATCTCGTTCTGCCCTGGTGCCTCCTCCCCTGTCAGATTGTTGCAAACATTGGAGGAGGCCCAGGACAGAAAGAGATGCTGCCTGTCCCGCTGAATTGCTGCAGCGTTTTGTGTCTATCTAATCTGGCATCTGCAGGTCCTTCCTACACATGGAAGGACTCATCCATTCCTACTCCCTGGGATGGCGGGACTGTCATATGAGGAAAGATTGAAAAGACTAGGCTTGTATTCACTGGAGTTTAGAAGGATGAGGGGGATCTTATAGAAACATATAAAAGGACTGGACAAGCTAGATGCAGGAAAAATGTTCCCAATGTTGGGCGAGTCCAGAACCAGGGGCCACACAGTCTTAGAATAAAGGGGAGGCCATTTAAGACTGAGGTGAGAAGAAACTTTTTCACCCAGTGAGTTGTGAATTTGTGGAATTCCCTGCCACAGAGGGCAGTGGAGGCCAAGTCACTGGATGGATTAGGGGCTAGTGGAATCAAGGGCTATGGGGAGAAGGCAGGCACGGGTTATTGATTGGGGATGATCAGCCATGATCACAATGCATGATGGTGCTGGCTCGAAGGGCCGAATGGCCTCCTCCTGCACCTATTTTCTATGTTTCTATGTTTGGTTTGTTACATCAGGAGAGACATTTTCAATAAGCTACTTTTTTCTTCATCAGGTCTCCCCGCGAAGTTGTTCTCTGCTGGAGTACAGATTCCCAGCCTGATCAATATCACCTGGTAGGTCCGGCTTCTCAATTTTGATATAATTCTAGTAAACCCTTCTCTTTATTTTGCTCCTTCTCTAATGTCCCCGTGCTCCATAGTAACCTGTAGCTCAGAACTCTGTGTATGATGTGATGTGAGATTCAAGGCAGATGTGGAGATATGATCCCCTCAAGAAATAAAGCCATGAGTTTGTTGAGGGGATGTTGGTGTTGGCCATTGGTGTTGGCCATTGGTGTTGGCCATTGGTGTTGGCCATTGGTGTTGGCCATTGGTGTTGGCCATTGGTGTTGGCCATTGGTGTTGGCCATTGGTGTTGGCCATTGGTGTTGGCCACTGGTGTTGGCCATTGGCAAGGAGACATCTGGGATACACGTCCAGATCTGGTGTTTGGCCATGGCTCCACCACTCCAGTCAAGACTTCACATCTAACCCAGCTTAGTAGTCAGCGGTTATGGGGAGAAGGATGGGGGTTAGGATGGAGAGATAGAATTAGGCCATTCGGCCCATCAAGTCTACTCCGCCATTCAATCACGGCTGATCTATCTCGCCCTCTCAACCCCATTCTCCTGCCTTCTCCCCGTAACCCCTGGCTCCCGTACTAATCAAGAATCTATCTATCCCTGCCTTGAGTTGGCTTTTTGTTATGGCTTTATAAATGTGATCTGTATTGCAGTTAATATTGACAGCGTGGGTGACCCACCATTGCAGCTGAAGGTGTCGGTGAGCATGTGTCACTTGCTCCAATGCAGCTGGTTTTATTGCATGAAGGTTTTCGCGTGGAACGTGGAGCCTCTTGCGCTCGCCACGGTACTTGCAGCGTGATTTGCCAACTCCAGTCTTCAGGGGTCGGCTGCCAGTCCCTTTTTCCGGGGTTATATCCGTGCCCGCGTGTCCCTGGAGAGGGAACACGCGGTGTCCACGTGGGACGTTGGACGCCTTCTGCAAATGCTGGTCGCTGCGGGAGGTCGATTGTATTATAGACAAGGATGGCGGGATTTAAATTTAAATTTTTGTTTTGGTTGTAAACTGTCGTTACAGGCAGGTTTTGATATGAACCATATAATATTTTGTATGTTGATTTTGTTTTTTTGAATAAAGTATTTGTAAAAAAAAAACCCAATGGACACCATGTTCTCTTGGAGTTCATTTGGTTCAAGAGCTAGGTTGACTTTGTTGGCCACTGGTGTTGTCCACTGGTGTTGGCCACTGGTGTTGGCCGTTGGTGTTGGCCGTTGGTGTTGGCCACTGGTGTTGGCCGTTGGTGTTGGCCGTTGGTGTTGGCCGTTGGTGTTGGCCGTTGGTGTTGGCCGCTGGTGTTGGCCGTTGGTGTTGGCCACTGGTGTTGGCCGTTGGTGTTGGCCGTTGGTGTTGGCCACTGGTGTTGGCCGTTGGTGTTGGCCGTTGGTGTTGGCCACTGGTGTTGGCCACTGGTGTTGGCCATTGGTGTTGGCCACTGGTGTTGGCCACTGGTGTTGGCCACTGGTGTTGGCCGTTGGTGTTGGCCGTTGGTGTTGGCCGCTGGTGTTGGCCGTTGGTGTTGGCCGTTGGTGTTGGCCGTTGGTGTTGGCCGTTGGTGTTGGCCACTGGTGTTGGCCGTTGTTGGCCGTTGGTGTTGGCCGTTGGTGTTGGCCGCTGGTGTTGGCCGCTGGTGTTGGCCGTTGGTTGGCCGTTGGTGTTGGCCGCTGGTGTTGGCCACTGGTGTTGGCCGTTGGTGTTGGCCG
This sequence comes from Leucoraja erinaceus, assembly GCF_028641065.1. Classification (NCBI taxonomy): domain Eukaryota; kingdom Metazoa; phylum Chordata; class Chondrichthyes; order Rajiformes; family Rajidae; genus Leucoraja; species Leucoraja erinaceus. The sequence continues at coordinate 3,375,170 of NC_073408.1, read as the reverse complement.
TTGGTGTTGGCCATTGGTGTTGGCCGTTGGTGTTGGCCACTGGTGTTGGCCACTGGTGTTGGCCATTGGTGTTGGCCACTGGTGTTGGCCACTGGTGTTGGCCATTGGTGTTGGCCATTGGTGTTGGCCGTTGGTGTTGGCCGTTGGTGTTGGCCGTTGGTGTTGGCCGTTGGTGTTGGCCACTGGTGTTGGCCATTGGTGTTGGCCACTGGTGTTGGCCATTGGTGTTGGCCACTGGTGTTGGCCGTTGGTGTTGGCCGCTGGTGGTGGCCATTAGTGTTGGCCATTGGTGTTGGCCATTAGTGTTGGCCACTGGTGTTGGCCACTGGTGTTGGCCATTGGTGTTGGCCATTGGTGTTGGCCATTGGTGTTGGCCATTGGTGTTGGCCATTGGTGTTGGCCATTGGTGTTGGCCATTAGTGTTGGCCATTAGTGTTGGCCACTGGTGTTGGCCACTGGTGTTGGCCGCTGGTGTTGGCCATTGGTGTTGGCCATTGGCGAGGAGACATCTGGGATACACGTCCAGATCTGGTGTTTGGCCATGGCTCCACCACTCCAGTCAAGACTTCACATCTAACCCAGCTTAGTAGTCAGCGGTTATGGGGAGAAGGATGGGGGTTAGGACGGAGAGATAGAATTAGGCCATTTGGCCCATCAAGTCTACTCCGCCATTCAATCACGGCTGATCTATCTCTCCCTCTCAACCCCATTCTCCTGCCTTCTCCCCGTAACCCCTGGCTCCCGTACTAATCAAGAATCTATCTATCCCTGCCTTGAGTTGGCTTTTTGTTATGGCTTTATAAATGTGATCTGTATTGCAGTTAATATTGACAGCGTGGGTGACCCACCATTGCAGCTGAAGGTGTCGGTGAGCGTGTGTCACTTGCTCCAATGCAGCTGGTTTTATTGCATGAAGATTTTCACGTGGAGTCTCTTGCGCTCGCCACGGTACTTGCAGCGTGATTTGCCAACTCCAGTCTTCAGGGGTCGGCTGCCAGTCCCTTTTCCGGGGTTATATCCGTGCCTGCGTGTCCCTGGAGAGGGAACACGCGGTGTCCACGTGGGACGTTGGCGGCCTTCTGCAAATGTTGGTCGCTGCGGGAGGTCGATTGTATTATAGACAAGGATGGCGGGATTTAAATTTAAATTTTTGTTTTGGTTGTAAACTGTCGTTACAGGCAGGTTTTGATATGAACCATATACTACTTTGTATGTTGATTTTGTTTTTTTGAATGTTGTAATGTTGTTGTAATGTTGTAAATCTTTATTGTCATTTCCTGAGTATTCGCATACCCAGAGGAAACAAAAAAACGTTGCTCAACCAGTGTCCATTCAGTTTGCATTAAAAAATAAATAGGAATTAAAATTAAAAAATACATGTCATGAACAAATTTAACACTCTACTAAACATTCAACAGCCGTTCCGACCGGCAGCGGCACAACAGTGGCTCTGCTGCAGTGTGGGGGTTTGTGCGCGATACTTGGCAGGGGGCAAAGTCCATTTAACAGTCTTATAGCCTGTGGGAAGAAGCTGAGGAGCATCCTGCTGGTTTTGCAGCTAATGCTCCTGTACCTCTTCCCAGATGGGAGGATGGAGAAAATGTCATGCGATGGGTGGTAAGGGTCTTTGATGATGGAGATGGCTCTGTTGATACATCTCTTCTTGTATATGTCCAGCAGGAAGGGGAGTGGAGCACCAATAATCCTGCTTGCGGTCTTCACTATCCTGTCCAGTTGGTGCCGTTCGTACGCCTTGCAGCTCCCGTACCAGGAAGTGATGCCGTATGTCAGTGTGCTCTCGACAGTCCCCCTATAAAAAGTCCGCAGGTGTGTGGTGGGGAGGCCTGCTTTACATAGTCTTCGGAGAGGGTGAAGTCGCTGCTGGGCTCTCTTGACCAGAGCTGTGGTGTTGGCCGTGGACGTCAGGTCATCAGACAGATGTAGTCCTAAGAACTTTATGCTGCTGACCCTTTCCACATCAGCTCCATCGATGTGCAGAGGTGTATGGTGTTGTTTCCCCGCCCTCCTGAAGTCAACCACCATCTCCTTAGTTTTTCCCACGTTAAGAATGAGGTTGTGGGATTTGCACCAACCTGTGAGCAGCTCCACCTCCATCCTGTACGCCGATTCATCATTGTCACTGATGAGACCCACTACTGTTGTGTCATCAGCGAACTTGTTGATGAAGTTGTTATTGAGTCTGGCAGTACAGTCTTGAATAAAGTATTTGTAAAAAAAAAACCCAATGGACACCATGTTCTGTTGGAGTTCATTTGGTTCAAGAGCTAGGTTGACTTTGTTAGCCACTGGTGGTGGCCGTTGGTGTTGGCCGTTGGTGTTGGCCACTGGTGTTGGCCGTTGGTGTTGGCCGTTGGTGTTGGCCGTTGGTGTTGGCCGTTGGTGTTGGCCGTTGGTGGTGGCCACTGGTGTTGGCCTTTGGTGTTGGCCACTGGTGTTGGCCATTGGCGAGGAGATATCTGGGATACACGTCCAGATCTGGTGTTTGGCCATGGCTCCACCACTCCAGTCAAGACTTCACATCTAATCCAGCTTAGTAGTCAGCGGTTATGGGGAGAAGGATGGGGGTTAGGACAGAGACATAGAATTAGGCCATTCGGCCCATCAAGTCACGGCTGATCTATCTCTCCCTCTCAACCCCATTCTCCTGCCTTCTCCCCGTAACCCCTGGCACCCGTACTACTCAAGAATCTATCTATCCCTGCCTTGAAAATATCCACAGCCTTCTGAGGCAATGATTCGCACTGATTCACCACTCTCTGACTAAAGAAGTTCCTCCTCATCTCCTTACTAAAGAAACATCCTTTAATTCTGAGGCTGTGCCCTCTGGTCCTAGACTCTCCCACTAGTGGAAACATCCTCTCCACATCCACTCTATCCTGGCCTTCCACTAGCCGGTAAGTTTCAATGAGGTCTCCCCCCCCCTGTCCCACTCTCATGACTTAATTCAAAACCTCTGCCGAGTTTTTTTCAGGATCTGAAAAACAAAATCAAGATGGTGTTAATCTACGAACTCCTGCGACCTTCAACGACTATGTTCACGAACTCCTACAAATTCCTACGAGTATGTCTAGGAATTCCCACGTCTATTTCGATGCCCTCCTTACGAGTAAAAAGTTGCCATTTTTTTCACCTCGACCATTTTTTTTTACTAGTGGACATTTTTTATCGGGCTGGAACAAATGTCCCGACTTACCTGATGCCACGAGTACCTACGGCTGGCGTAACGATATATCTACGACCTCCTACGGACTCGTTACGAACATTCTGCGAGTTTGAATCAAGGGGAAAACTCGGGAGAATTTGTGAATTAACTCGTGAAAGTGGGACTGGCCAATTTAAGCCCACGTGATGTGAGTGACATGGTTCGTAGTTTAGACACTGATGGTTCATCTTGTTGCAGGGACAGGGTGTGAGTGATTGAATAAAAAGTAATGAGATCCTCTGTTGGACTGTGTCCTGTTTAATTAGTTCTGTTCCTGATTCACTAGCCATTGCTCGAACATTGCCTCTGGGACCCACCAGAATTGCTGCTCTGTAGTTGGGAGGATCTGCTTGGAATGTGTAATTGAGATTGACTGTAAATGATGGTTTGTGTGGTGGGTTAGATTTTTATGTGCGGCCTTTCAGATCCATCTCTGGAGTCATAAACAATCATTAATGTGCCACAAGGACCTCAGACTGATTCAGGCTACATTCACCTTTTATTCCTTTTCAGTGCAATCTGCATCAATTCGTTTAGTTTAGACATACAGCGAGGAAACGGGCCCTTTGGCCCACCGAGTCCGTGCCGACCAGCGATACCCGCACATTAACACTATCCTGCATTGGGGACAATTTACATTTGTACCCTCATCTCCCTGCTACCTTCAGGTAGAAGGTACAGGAGCCTGAAGACTGCAACGACCAGGTTCAGGAATAGCTACTTCCTCACAGCCATCAGGCTATTAAACCTGGCTCGGACAAAACTCTGAACGTTAATAGCCCATTATCTGTTATTTGCACTTTATCAGTTTATTTATTCATGTGTGTATATATTTATATAATGGTATATGGACACACTGATCTGTTCTGTTGTCAATGCCTACTATGTTCTGTTGTGCTGAAGCAAAGCAAGAATTTCATTGTCCTATCAGGGACACATGACAATAAACTCACTTGAACTTGAACCAATTAACCTACAAACCTGTACGTCTTTGGAGTGTGGGAGGAAATTGGGCATCTGGAGAAAACCCACGCAGGTCCTGGGGAGAATGTACAAACTCCTTACAGACAGCGTCCTTAGTCAGGATTGAACCTGGGACCCTGGTGCTGTAAGGCAGTAACTCTACCGCTGCGCCACCGTGCCGCCAATGGAGTTACCTCACCATCCACATCACTATCAACTCAATGGAAGCAACATGCATCTTAAAGTATACATCATTACTACCGCTGGGAATCGCAGTGCAAGAAGGTTCAGGCTGTGGAAGGAAAGAATGGGAGAGAATGGAAATTAAGTTGTCAAGGTGATAAAGGATAAAATTGACTAATGCTAATATTTTCTGTGATAAAGATTTCAAAGTATTGATAGTTCATGCATCTCATTCCATCCAATGTATCAACAACAGATATAAAGCTCAAACAATCCTCCTCTCAGATACTTTATATAATCCCACAAGTGTAACCTTTCTGTCTTCACAAAGAATTATTTAGTGTGTTATTCCTTTAGTATATTTGCAGCGTTGTGCATTGGGTTAGTTTGGGAATTGTCTTGTTGAGGCAGTCCCTTGGTGCGCGAGGCTGAGACGGTAACGGCACTCACGTGAGGGTGATCCGGCTCGGGGCTGGAACGGTGGTCCAGTAGCTGGGACTGCGTTCTGGCGGCGGTGGCCTGAGTCCGGGGTTCGGCCGCGGGCCAGCGGCTGCGTCAGCAGAACTGGTGGACGGCAGCTTCGACCACCCCGGGCCGCGGTGATTGAGCCGCGGGACTGTTTGTGCCATCGCCCGGTGGGGTATCGCCTCAGCGCAGAGGGAGAAGAGGAGGGAAGAGACTGCAGACCTAAGACTTTTGCCTCCATCACAGTGAGGAGATGCTGGGTGGACTCACTGTGGTGGATGTTAATATGTGTTTATTGTTGTTTTATTGTATTGTACGTATGACTGCAGGCACGAAATTTCGTTCAGACTTCGGTCTGAATGACAATAAAGTCTATCTGTAATCTGTGTGAAAGGATGAATTCTACCCCAGTTTATATGGTGGTGAGATGTTTAATGAGGGACTGCGAACTCCACAGTTGGGGCAGTGGGTCCAGTTGTGAGGTTGTCCCCACCCAAACCTGCAGGACTTCCATTTGTGATGAATGCATGGAATCTTGACATTCTTAAGATATGGTACAAAATAACTTTATTTATACCAGATATTGAGCTGCCAACAGCCAAAAAACCAACAAGATACATGAATGACGAGTGGAAAGGATTAGGGAAGTGCAAAAAAATGTCTGAAGAAGGGTTTCGGCCCGAAACGTTGCCTATTTCCTTTGCTCCATAGATGCTGCTGCAACCGCTGAGTTTCTCCAGCACTTTTGTCTACCGGGATGTGCAAAGATTGGGCAGAAGGGGGAGGAGTTGTACAGTTTGATGGCCACAGGGAAGAAGGATCTCCTGTGGCGTTCTGTGCTGCATCTTGGTGGAACCAGTCTGTTGCTGAAGGTGCTCCTCAGGTTGACCAGTGTGTGTCACGGAGGGGGTGAGCTGTATTGTCCAGGATGCTCAGCAGTTTGAGGAGCATCCTCCCCTCCAAGGCATCATATTGCTTCTCCACTGTGAGCTGCCATGGACCAGTCATTCCCAGAAGCTGCATGTCTTCATTCCACATCAATAAGGGCCAACATTCCAGAATGTACTCTGCATGCTTTTTAACTTGTGTTGGAAGCCCAAAAGCATTTGGTAATGGTTCAGGCAAATGAAGCATTCTACCAACAACTAGAGAGCAGTCCTGAACTACATTGGACACCCTTGGACTATCTTTAACTGGTCTTGAGAGTGCGGTGAATCTGTGGAATTGTGTATTCGGCCATATTGTTCTGGCCACTGGGTGGCACTGTAGGCTGCGGTGCAGAAAGTATTTACTGCGTTGTGACTTTCTTCTCCAGACTCTGCTGTTCTTTATAGATGTAAAACTAATGGGCAGGACAATGACGGCACACGATGTCAAGGGCGTGTCCCACTTACGCGAGTTATTCCGGCGACCTGCCACGGCCCGACTCTTTAACCGTGTTGCGGGGTGGCGCCTGTCTGGTCGTGAGTAGCCGCTCGCCAAGGACTGCTCTCACCCCAACCACGGACTGTTTACCCTCCTACCATCCGGGAGGCGCTACAGGTCTCTCCTTTGCCGAACCAGCAGGTCGAGGAACAGCTTCTTTCCGGCGGCTGTCACTCTACTCAACAACGTACCGGACACTTATTATTATTTATTCAAATCGTTTGCTATGTCGCTCTTCCAGGGAGATGCTAAATGCATTTTGTTGTCTCTGTACTGTACACTGACAATGACAATTAAACTGAATCTGAGTAGTCGCCCAAAGAGTCGTCACCTGTTTCTAGTTGCCGCTGGATTTTCAACACGTTGAAAATTTTCGGGGACCTACTGCGACTATGACGGGTGCCGGCAAGTCGCTGAAAATAATTGCGTAAGTGGGACAGGCCCTTAACACCGTGTCCCGTCTAGCACGTCGATTAATTACATTTGTTTTTAAATGTACGAGGGGTGGCTTGGCGGCGCAGCGGTGGAGTTCCCACTTGTAGCATCAGAGACCCAGGATCGATCCTGACTTTAGTCAGAGGCTGGTGAATCTGTGGGATTCATCTGCACGGGTGGTGGTGGAGGCCAAGCCGGTGGATATTTTTAAGGCAGAGAGATATTCTTGGTTAGGTCAGATTCTTGACGACGGGTTGTCAGGGGGTTATGGGGAGAAAGCTGGAGAATGGGGTTAGGAGGGAGAGATAGATCAGCCATGATCTTAAGGGATTGGACAGGCTAGATGCAGGAAGATTGTTCCCGATGTTGGGGAAGTCCAGAACAAGGGGTCACAGTTTAAGGATAAGGGGGAAGTCTTTTAGGACCGAGATGAGGAAAACATTTTTCACCCAGAGAGTGGTGAATCTCTGGAACTCTCTGCCACAGAAGGTAGTTGAGGCCAGTTTGTCGGCTATATTTAAGAGGGAGTTAGATGTGGCCCTTGTGGCTAAGGGGATCAGGGGGTATGGAGAGAAGGCAGGTACAGGATACTGAGTTGGATGATCAGCCATGGTCATATTGAATGGCGGTGCAGGCTCGAAGGGCCGAATGGCCTCTACTCCTGCACCTATTGTCTATGTTTCTATGATTGAATGACGGTCACTGTACAACTCCCCTTCAGTCGTGGGGTAGACTAAGACTGACTGCCCCCCCCCCCCCCCCCCCCCCCCCCCCCCCCCCGCCCCCCCCCCCCCCCCACAATCCTTTCCACCCATTACTTTATTTCCATATTTCATGCATGTTGTGTTTCTATAACTTGGCCGATGAATTTCCCTCCTGGGATTAATAAAGTTCTATCGTATCGGAGTGGACTTGATGGGCCGAATGGCCTCATTCTGTTCCTGTGACGTAAAAGAAAGTTGGGTCGGTGCACGGAGCAGAAATGAAAGGGTCCGTTGCATTCAAGTGATGGGAAGGTAGGTGGTACAATTCAAATCATCGGGTCAAAAAGGACAAGTCTTTTGCTAAATGATCTGTCTCTGTCTGCCAGTCCTAATGGTCTTCTGTATCTTAATACCGCTCAGTTTTCTCCAGGTAAATAATAGCTTTGTCAATATTACATTTCAGTTCCCATTAATTTCAGCTTGGCTTTAGTCCTGGCTGCATCCATCATTCATTACACTTTAAGAAGTCCTGGAGAAACTCAGCGGGTGCAGCAGCATCTATGGAGCGAAGGAAAAAGGCAACGTTTCGGGCCGAAACCCTTCCGGGTTTCGGCCCGAAACGTTGCCTATTTCCTTCGCTCCATAGATGCTGCTGCACCTGCTGAGTTTCTCCAGCTTTTTTGTCTACCTTCGATTTTCCAGCATCTGCAGTTCCTTCTTAAACTCTTTGTCTACTCCACTGCAAATTCTCCTCAAGGTATGCCTACTTTGAAGAAGTTCTCCTCCTCCCTCCGGAGACAGTTTCAGAGTCTGAAGAAGGGTTTCGGCCCGAAACGTTGCCTATCTCCTTCGCTCCATAGATGCTGCTGCACCCGCTGAGTTTCTCCAGCATTTTTGTGTACCTTCGATTTTCCAGCATCTTGGAGAAGTCCTGTTCAGTTTACGTTGGGGTGTGGAGGGAGGGGAGGGGAGTCTGTCTACCCCACGACAGAAGGGGGAGGAGTTGTACAGTTTGATAGCCACAAGGAAGAAGGATCTCCTGTGGCGTTCTGTGCTGCATCTTGGTGGAACCAGTCTGTTGCTGAAGGTGCTCCTCAGGTTGACCAGTGTGTGAGCTGTATTGTCCAAGATACTCCGCAGTTTGAGGAGCATCCTCCCCTCCAAGACCAACCTCCAGTGAGTCCAAGCAAGTTTATTGTCACGTGTACCGAGGTACAGTGAAAAGCTTTTGTTGCGCGCTAACCAGTCACTGGAAAGACTATACATGATTACCATGGAGACGCTGTCCATTGTAAAGAAAAAAATTTTGCTGGCGGAGTAGAGATTTTAAAGTGTGGAGCGGTTGTAATGTGTGATTGTAGGTCTGCTTCTGTGGCCAGCGCGCAAATCAAAGATCCTATAGCGGAGCAAGATAGACCGCTCCTGCTAAATGCAATGGGCTGACGAGTAGTACGCAACGGAGCGGAACGTGGGCCTTTTTTTCATCCATTTCAGTAACCCGACCCGACCCGACCCGACCCGCAGTGTAATCAACGTTGCGGGGGAACAGTTTGTGTTAATAAATTATAATTCTGAAAATGACGAGAAGATTTTTCCCAAAGAACTTTCATTTTTACGAGGATGTTTCCGTAACCGGCTTCCGTCTCCGCACTAGTATCTTTGCTCCGCTACGGGATCTTTGGTGCGGAGACGGAAGCCGGTTACGGAAATGGGGCCGAAAATTACCCGTGAATCTGCCCATGACCGTACTAAGTCTTTTTCGTCGAGTGGCCCATCTTGCTCGCTAGAGGGTCTTTGGTGCAAATAGTCACCTGGGTCAGGCGACATCTTGGAAAATCTCTTTCTGCTTTCTTGCTATCTGCTCCCGACCAACAAAAAACAGGTTGAACTTTGATCAGCGTTATCAACTCCATTACTACAATAGCAGGGCAAATATTGGTGGTTCTGTAAATGTGATTGCTTTTTAAATTCTATTTCAAAGTTGAAATCAGTTTAGAGATACAGCACAGAAACGGGCCTTACGACTCACCAACTCCACGCCGACCAGCGATTCTCGTACACTAGGTGCACATACGCACACACGCTCGGGCACGCGCAAGCACTCACACACACACACGCACGCACGCACGCACGCACACACACACACGCACGCACGCACGCACGCACGCACACACACACACACACACACTCACAATTTTTACTCAAGCCATTTAACCTACAAACCTGTACGTCTTTCCAAGGAGTTTGTGCGTTCTCCCCGTGACCTGTGTGGGTTTTCTCCAGGTGCTCTGGTATACTGCGGTACAAACTCATTACCGACAAGCACCCGTAGTCAGGATCGAACCCGGGTTTCTGGCGCTGTAAGGCAGTAACTCCACCGCTGCGCCACTGTGCTGCCCTGAACAGGTTATCGGCAAGCAGTAATTCCCAGGCACCGCATGTCACATGCCCACTATATGCATCTGGATAGCATCACCCCCTTTGACTGACTCTTCTTTTCCGGATTGCAAATAAATTAACAGTCTTTTTGTTAAAACATAGACACAAAATGCTGCAGTTACCTGGGGACAGGCAGCATCTCTGGAGAGAAGGAATGGGTGACGTTTCAGGTGGAGACCCTTCTTCAGATGCTCCAGCTTTTTGTGTCTGTCTTTGGTGTAAACTAGTGTCCACAGTTCACTCGCGCTCACACTCGCGCTCACACACACGCTCACACTCGCGCTCACACACGCTCACACACACGCTCACACTCACACTCACTCACACTCGCGCTCACACACTCGCGCTCACACTCGCGCTCACACACATGCTCACACACACGCTCACACTCACACTCACACTCGCGCTCACACACATGCTCACACTCGCGCTCACACTCGCGCTCACACACACGCTCACACTCACACTCACTCACACTCACACTCGCGCTCACACCCGTGCTCACACTCGCGCTCACACTCGCGCTCACACTCGCGCTCACACACACGCTCACTCACACTCAAACTCACTCACACTCACTCACACTCACTCACACTCACGCTCACACTCACTCACACACACTCACACTCACTCACACTCACTCACCCACACACACTCACACTCCATTTATTACAAGCAGGGTTTTTTAATATCAAAAATATTTAATCAAATATTAAAACAGTATTTACAAGACAATAAAACACAACAGAACCTCCCACCATAGTACAAGTCAAACAAATATACAAAGTAAACTACTGTACAACTATGTTACAACCCCCCGCAGTGCCGGAGACCCCCCAGGGTGTAGCCCCTCTCTAGTACAACCCGGGTGTGGAAGTTACCCTGACTCGGGCAGAGCCCTCTTCCCCCTGGCGCTGTGACTGTGACTGTGACTCGTGGATGGATGGCAGTGTGGGTTGGAGGTGGGGTAGAGTTTCATGCCGACATTCTGCTCCAGGCGCTGACAGCTTCTGAGGCAACGATCCTTCTCTCCGCCAGGCCCTGGGTGCCGCTGTCCTCCAGCCCCAATCAACCCGTCCACATTCAAACCGCTTCAGGCTGCAGAATAAATAAAACAAGCATCTATTGAATATTTCAAAAATATCTCCAGGAGCTCGGCTTATAATGAGTACAGACTCTCGTCAGAGACTGGAGATATCTCCCTGCGAGAAAACACAACCAATTTGTGCCAGAAGGCTGCAGATAATGGGGACTATTATCTGCTATAGTCGGCTGTCTCTAGTCCACTGATTGTTTGAACTGTCGAGAGCCAAGAGTGTTACATTGTCAAACGACTCAAGACAGGACAATGCAATTCTTACTTGTAGCAGCGCCACAGATACGGAGACGTATTGCTCTGTAAACACCATAAGAAAAAAACCCGACTCAAACAGTTCAGAAACAATAATTGAGCAAAGACACAAACATTTAATTGGACAAAATTGCTGGAGGAACTCAGCAGGTGAGGCAGCATCTATAGACGTCACCTATTTCCTTTGCTCCATTGATGCTGCTGCACCTGCTGAGTTTCTCCAAGCATTTTTGTCCACCTTCGATTTTTCCAGCATTTGCAGTTCTTTCTTAAACATTTAATCAGAGGTTGTAGTGTTTAATAGCATAGAAACATAGAAAATAGGTGCAGTACACAAAAATGCTGGAGAAACTCAGCGGGTGCAGCAGCATCTATGGAGCGAAGGAAATCGGCAACGTTTCGGGCCGAAACCCTGAAGGAAATAGGCAACGTTTCGGGCCGAAACCCGGAAGGGTTTCGGCCCGAAACGTCACCTATTTCCTTCGCTCCATAGATGCTGCTGCACCCGCTGAGTTCCTCCAGCACTTTTGTCCACCTTCGATCTTCCAGCATCTGCAGTTCCTTCTTGACCACAAATAGGTGCAGTAGTAGGCCATTCGGTACTTCAAGTCAGTACCGTCATGGAGCCGCTGGGTTTGTATACTCTGGAATTTAGAAGGATGAGAGGGGATCTTATTGAAACATGAATGATTATTGAGGGTTTGGACACGCTATTTACTGTCTGGGTGAGGCCTGCTGTATGAGTTCACCAGGTTGTTCATAAAACAAAGCATTTCACTGCACCTAGGTACATGTGATGGTACAGTATTGTTGAATTGTTGGTTCCCAGAAGCCTGTAAAAAGCACCTTGATGTTAGAATAAAAGGATGTATCTTTAGAAAGGAGATGAGGGGGAATTTCTTTAGTCAGGTGAATCTGTGGAATTCATTGCCACAGGGCTGTGGAGGCCATCATTGGATATTCTTAAGGTGCAGATTGACTGATTCTTCATTAGTATGGGTGTCAGGGGTTACAGAGTGAAGGCAGGAGAATGGGGTTGAGAGAGAGAGAGAGAGAGAGAGAGAGAGAGAGAGAGATAGATCAGCCATAATTGCATGGAGGAGTAGAATAAAGGGGAGGCCATTTAAGACTGAGGTGAGAAAAAACCTTTTCACCCAGAGAGTTGTGAAGTTGTGGAATTCGCTGCCACAGAGGGCAGTGGAGGCCAAGTCACTGGATGGATTTAAGAGAGAGTTAGATAGAGCTCTAGGGGCTAGTGGAGTCAAGGGATATGGGGAGAAGGCAGGCACGGGTTATTGATTGGGGACGATCAGCCATGATCACAATGAATGGCGGTGCTGGCTCGAAGGGCCGAATGGCCTCCTCCTGCGCCTATTTTCTATGTTTCTATGAATGGAGGAGCAGAATTGATGGGCCGAATGATCTAATTATAACCATGAAACCATATAACAATTGCAGCACGGAAACAGGCCATCTCGGCCCTACAAGTCCGTGCCGAACAAATTTTTTTCCCCCTTAGTCCCACCTGCCTGCACTCATACCATAACCCTCCATTCCCTTCTCATCCATATGCCTATCCAATTTATTTTTAAATGATACCAATGAACCTGCCTCCACCACTTCCACTGGAAGCTCATTCCACACCGCTACCACTCTCTGAGTAAAGAAGTTCCCCCTCATATTACTCCTAAACTTCTGTCCCTTAATTCTGAAGTCATGTCCTCTTGTTTGAATCTTCCCTATTCTCAAAGGGAAAAGCTTGTCCACATCAACTCTGCCTATCCCTCTCATCATTTTAAAGACCTCTATCAGGTCCCCCCTTAACCTTCTGCGCTCCAGAGAATAAAGACCTAACTTATTCAACCTATCTCTGTAACTTAGTTGTTGAAACCCAGGCAACATTCTAGTAAACCTCCTCTGTACTCTCTCTATTTTGTTGACATCCTTCCTATAATTGGGCGACCAAAATTGTACACCATACTCCAGATTTGGTCTCACCAATGCCTTGTACAATTTTAACATTACATCCCAGCTTCTATACTATTCTGCTCCAATTTATGAATTGGGATTTGTTGGCAGGGGTGAAGTTCCCCCCCCCCCAACACATAGCTGTGAGTTACTGTGTAGGTAGGAACTACAGATGCTGGTTTACACCGGAGAGAGACACAAAATGCTGGAGTAACTCAGCGGGACAGGCAGCATCTCTGGATAGAAGGAATGGGTGACGTTTCGGATCGGGACCCTTCTTCAGACTGAGCATCAGGGGAGAGGGAAACTGGAGATGTGGAACGGATTAGAGGACAAACCAGCCATCTGGAAACACCTTACCTTTGCCTGCAGGGATGATACATTTATTCTGTACATTACTCTGACAAGGAACGAAAAGAAATGTTAGAAATATTTTAACAAAAATTCATTTGGAAATAGATCATTTCAAAGATCATAAACATGATCAATAAAAACTATTAAAACCTTTGTGCTGATTGTGCGGCAAGATTCTGCTGATGGTTTTGTACCATTAGAGTGGAGCCATAAATGTCAGCTTTTATGACTAACTGTCCTTAAATATGTAAGAATAATGATTCTTTGTCCTCCGGAGCCCAAATGACACAGTTTTCCATTTCAAATGAGTCGGTTATTTTATTGCATTGATGTGGCATCAATCGATAACGCCTACTGCACTTCAGACCACTTACATCTGGGGGGAATGTATCTTCACTCTAGCCCAGTGGTTCCCAACGAGGGGCGTACGCCCCACAGGAGGGCAACTGAGCGCGACTGAGGAGGTCTGGGTCCAAATTTTCGATTTTAATTTTTTTGTAATAATCAATTTTTTTTTGTAAAAATAATTTTTTCAGGTAAACATATGTAGTTTATGTTTCAGATGTTATTTTGAGTAAATAATTTTTTGGGGGTAAAAAAGGTCTTTATTGTGTAGTTATTACATAATCTTCATGCACGTTGCACGAAGCGCGCGAGGTCACGGGAGAACCTTATTTATTGAATTGGATTTAGAAGTTCACTTTTTAAATGATAAGAATTTTATATCACCACATGGGGGGGGGGGGGAGCATCAGGATTTTAGAGGTGATTAGGTGGGGCATGGCCAAAAAAAGGTTGGGAACCACTGCTCTAGCCTGGTTGCTCAGCCCACTCTCTTTGTCACACCCTTGCCCCGGCTTGGTTAAGGCCCTGTCCCACTTGGCTGTCGTTTGCGCACCATTTACGCGACCTGCTAGCGTGTGGGCAGCGCGGGGACGGGCGCATGGAGTGGCGTGGAGGAGAGTGGAGCCAATATTGGTAAAATGTCCTTCATCTTTTCTCCTATGACAAGGGCAATGAATATGCTCCATGGGCGGCACGGTGGCGCAGCGGTAGAGTTGCTGCCTCCGAGCGCCGGAGGCCCGGATTCGATCCTGGTGAAGGGTGCCGTCTGTCTGGAGTTTGTACATTGTCCCGGAGACTGCGTGGGTTTTCTCCGAGATCTTTGGTTCCCCCCCACTCCCCAGAGACGTACAGCTTTGTAGGTTAATTGGCTTGGGTTTGTATACTTGGTATAAGTGTACATTGTCCCAAGTATGCGTAGGATAGTGTTAATGTTAATTGCTTTAGGTTAAAGGTTAATTGGCTTGGTGTAAATGTAAGTGTTTGGAAATGTAGAATTGTCCTTAGTGTGTGTAGGGTAGTGTTAATGTACGGGGATCGCTGGTCGGCATGGACTCGGTGGGCCGAATGGCCTGTTTCCGTGCTGTATCTCTAAAACTAAATACTAATAGCCTTGTCCCTCGGTACGAGTTCATTCCAAGAGTTCTCCCGAGTTTGCACTGATTCGAACTCGGAGATTTACGGTAATGGCCACTCGTCGGTACTCGGGGCTCTCGTGGACATTTTTCCTCGTGTTGAAAAATCTTCACGGGTCTTCCCGTGCTTACCTGCCGTTAGCGAGTCTTCCCGAGTACCTGCCGTTAGCGTTAAGAGACGTCCCCGAGCTCCAACGTTCCCGCTACGTTCATTCTCCGTGCTTACCACGAGTTTGATTTGTTTTAAATTCGGGAGAGCTCTTGGAATGAACTCGCACAGTGGGACAGGGTGTTAAAGCTCTCCATCCCAGGGAACAGTCAAGTGTATCTTCATTAACTTCACTCAATTGCAGGTATATGAACCTTTTGTCGGCAAGGACAAAATAATTGCAGTGAGATGTCCTTGCTCCTGAAGTTAAATCCTCTCGTAATGAAGGCCATTACTGCCTGCTAGAGTGGCGTGGCACGGTTTGAAATTAGTTGCTCTCATGTTTAATAAAACATTTGTTAAAAGCTATCACTTTGACGAGCTTTGCTCCTATGTTTATGTACTTCGGTATCAGATTTATAGAGTCACAAAGCACAGAAACGGGTCATTTGACCCACTGAGTCAATGCTGACTATAAAGCATCCGTTTACACTAATCCTACACTAATCCCAGTTTTATTCGCATCACGTGTCGGTCAGCGTGTCCCTGATTCTGGCGCTCGCCAACTACACGAGTATTTACACAGTGGCCGACCTGCCACCCAAACCCCCATGTCTTTGAGATGAGTGGGAGGGGGAGATGGGGGTGGGTGGGTGAATATTCTTTAAGACAACAGAGTTTGAATAACAAGATATCTAATTACACTACCATATAAGGCACGTAGACTCATGGAGAAACTCAGCGGGTGAGACAGCATCCATGGAGCGAAGGAATAGGCGACGTTTCAGGTCGAGACCCTTCTTCAGATTTATGTCAGGGGGGGGGGGGGCGAAAGAAAGGAAGAGGTTATCCACTTTGGTGGCAAGAACAGGAAAGCAGACTATTATCTGAATGGTGGTCGATTAGGAAAAGGGGAGATGCAGCGAGACCTGGGTGTCATGGTACACCAGGCATTGAAAGTAGGCATGCAGGTGCAGCAGGCAGTGAAGAAAGCGAATGGTATGTTGGCTTTCATAGCAAAAGGATTTGAGTATAGGAGCAGGGAGGTTCTACTGCAGTTGTACAGGGTCTTGGTGAGACCACACCTGGAGTATTGTGTACTGTTTTGGTCTCCTAATCTGAGGAAAGACATTCTTGCCATAGAGGGAGTACAGAGAAGGTTCACCAGACTGATTCCTGGGATAGCAGGACTTTCATATGAAGAAAGACTGGATAGACTTGGCTTGTACTCGCTAGAATTTAGAAAATTGAGGGGGGATCTTATAGAAATTACAAATTTCTTAAGGGGTTGGACAAGCTAGATGCAGGAAGATTGTTCCCGATGTTGGGGAAGTCCAGAACACGGGTTCGCAGTTTAAGGATAAGGGGGAAGTCTTTTAGGACGGAGATGAGAAAAACATTTTTCACACAGAGAGTGGTGAATCTGTGGAACTCTCTGCCACAGAAGGTAGTTGAGGCCAGTTCATTGGCTATATTTAAGAGGGAGTTAGATGTGGCCCTTGTGGCTAAAGAGATCAGGGGGTTTGGAGAGAAGGCAGGTACAGGATACTGAGTTGGATGATCAGCCATGATCATATTGAATGGCGGTGCAGACTCGAAGGGCTGAATGGCCTACTCCTGCACCTAATTTCTATGTTTCTAGGTGGAGACAGTAGGCTGTGGGAAAGCTGGGGAGGGGAAAGAGGGAGAAAGCAAGGACTACCTGAAATTGTAGAAGTGAATGGTCATACAGCTGCGGTGTAAACTACCCAAGCGAAATACGAGGTGCTGTTCCCCCAATTTGCGGTGGGACTCACTGACCATAGGGGAGGCCCAGGACAGAAAGGTCGGATTCGGAATGGGAGGGGGAGTCACCGGGAGATCAGGTTAATTGGCTTGGTAAAATTGTAAATTGTCCCTAGTGTGTGTAGGATAGTGCACGTAAGTGTATGGGGATCGCTGGTCGGCACGGACTTGGTGGGCCGAAGGGCCTGTTTCCACATTGTATCTCTTAATTAAAGTAATCCATTGCTGTAATGCAGCCCCACTGGTGGGACTGCAATAACAGACTTAACTAGCAGTACATCACTGATCCCTCAAACATGCCACTGTGTTTACTGTGGGTCGACATTAATCAATGCCAAGCTACCTGTGGGAGAAGCACTCACTTCCCCTTCACTGCAAAATCTAATCGTCTCAGCGTGCCGCGGCAAACGTGACCACGGGATTATGGACCGTCTCATCGACCGCTGCTCAATGCAGAGGCTGCTGCTGGTTTTAGAAACATAGAAACATAGAAATTAGGTGCAGGAGTAGGCCATTCGGCCCTTCGAGCCTGCACCGCCATTCAATATGATCATGGCTGATCATCCAACTCAGTATCCCGTACCTGCCTTCTCTCCATACCCCCTGATCCCCTTAGCCACAAGGGCCACATCTAACTCCCTCTTAAATATAGCCAATGAACTGGCCTCAACTACCCTCTGTGGCAGAGAGTTCCAGAGATTCACCACTCTCTGTGTGAAAAAAGTTCTTCTCATCTCGGTTTTAAAGGATTTCCCCTTTATCCTTAAGCTGTGACCCCTTGTCCTGGACTTCCCTAACATCGGGAACAATCTTCCTGCATCTAGCCTGTCCAACCCCTTAAGAATTTTGTAAGTTTCTATAAGATCCCCTCTTCTATAAGATCCTACACTTTTGTATAGTGATGTCGGGCAGTAGCTGAAGCCAAATACTGGCTCCAGGTGCGTACATATCATACAGCAGGGCATCACGGTGCTGCAGCGGTAGAGATGCTGCCTTACAGCCCCGGTTCCCATCCTGACTACTAGTTCTGTCTGTGTGGAGTTTGCACGTTCTCTCCCCGTGACCGCGTGGGTTTTCTCCTGGTGCTCCGGTTTCCTCCCACATTCCAAAGACTTTGCAGGTTTGTAGGTTAATTGGCTTCGGGGAGATTGCCCCCTAGTGTGTGTAGGGTGTGATACTGGGGCTAATGCACGGGTGATCAATGGTCGGAGCGGTCCCGATGGGCCGAAGGGCCTGTTTCCACGATGTTTCTCTAAACTCGCCGAAAAACTAACGTAAAAGTGAACTAAACATCTACTTGTCAGAGATAAAAAGGAATATCTCCTTCCTCCCACGCTCCAAAGACGTACAGATTGGCTTCGGTAAAATTGTAAATTGTCCCTAGTGTGTAGAATAGTGTTAGTGTACGGGGTGATCGCTGGTCGGCGTGGACTCGATAGTCCGAAGTGCCTGTTTCCGCGCTGTATCTCTCAAGTCTAAAAATGTATTGTGGACCTGCAGTGTTACCATGCATTATTGTTTCAGTGTGCCTATAATACAGCCATAGGTAGACAAAAATGCTGGAGAAACTCAGCGGGTGCGGCAGCATCTATGGAGCGAAGGAAATAGGCAACGTTTCGTCCCGAAACGTTGCCTATTTCCTTCGCTCCATAGATGCTGCCGCACCTGCTGAGTTTCTCCAGCATTTTTGTCCACCTTCGATTTTCCAGCATCTGCAGTTCCTTCTTGAACATATAACACCGCCATGTTGTGTTCGCATACAAGCACTGTGCGACCTTTCGGTACAGATGTGGCATGAGCCTCTGGTTCCCAGTATTCAAGCCTGCAGCCTATCCTCGCAGTGGAATCACAACTCTGCAGGGTTACAAGGTGATCTCGTGGCAGCGAGTCATTATATGACTCGTATGATATGAGTTTTGGTCTCCAAATCTGAGGAAGGACATTATTACCATAGAGGGAGTACACAGAAGGTTCACCAGACTGAATCCTGGGATGTCAGGACTTTCATATGAAGAAAGACTGGATAGACTCGGCTTATAGAGTGATTTCACGAAAGGTCACTGGAGCGTAGATCCGCACCCACGTGACCGAAAATCTCAAGTGGAGGACATGCTAGACATCCGGTACATGTTAGTGGATGGGAAAACATGCAATTTCCCACCCGTTAAAAACATAGAAAACGGCCAGGTTTTGATCTGCAATTTACTGTGCCAGTCGGGGTGACCGTGAGGCCCAGCTACCTAGATTTACAGTAAAAAAAAAAGATAGAAACTAAGGTAAATTAAAGAGGGAGCTGAAGGTGCCAATCCAGCGGAAGTGAACAGCGGACATTTGCTGTGGAGATTTAAAGGTCTAAAATATTGGGAATTATCGCGTTTGCTCGCTGCATTTCATCAAAAGTAAGGCATTATTGACTATACTCGCTAGAATTTAGGAGATTGAGGGGGAATCTTATAGAAACTTACAAAATTCTTAAGGGGTTGGACAGGCTAGACGCAGGAAGATTGTTCCCGATGTTGGGGAAGTCCAGGACAAGGGGGAAATCCTTTAAGACCGAGATGAGGAAAACATTTTTCACACAGAGAGTGGTGATTCTCTTGAACTCTCTGCCACAGAGGGTAGTTGAGGCCAGTTCATTGGCTATATTTAAGAGGGAGTTAGATGTGGCCCTTGTGGATAAAGGGATCAGGGGGTATGGAGAGAAGGCAGGTACGGGATACTGAGTTGGATGATCAGCCATGATCATATTGAATGGCGGTGCAGGCTCGAAGGGCCAAATGGCCTACTCCTGCACCTATTTTCTATGTATCCATATGACCCCGTGGGTTAGCCACAGTGTGTCCTGACTGTACTCCTGCAGTGTGAGTTTGTGGACTCGCTCAGTGGCCATTCTATATGGTCACAACACAACAGTGTTACAGGGCCAAAAGCTACAATGAATGAATGAATGAATACATTATTGTCACACGTACCAAGTCATGGTGAAATGAGTGTTTGCATATACAAGGCATGCCAATAGTCACACACAAAGGGCACTTACCAAGTTGCGAGTCACTAGACAGAGCCATGCAGCCACATAGTCACTGTATGAAGAGGTCACACTGGTGAAAAGGACAAGATTTAACAGGAACATGAGGGGGTAACTTTTCCACACAAAGGGTTGGTGGGTGTATGGATCGAGCTGCCAGAGGAGGTCATTGAGGCTGGGACAATTGCAACGTTTAAGGAACAGGTACGTGGCAGATAGGGCATGTTTGGAGGGATATGGGCCAAAGACAGGCAGGTGGGTCTAGTATAGATGGGGACATGTTGGTTGGTGTGGGCAAGTTGGGCTGAAGGACCTGTTTCCATGCTCTATGGCCCAACGGGTCAGGCAGCATCTCTGGAGAACTCTGCCCTGCTGAGTTACTCCAGCACTTTGTGCCTATCTTCGGTTGATACCGGCATCTGCAGTTCCTTCCTACACTGGGCTGTGGGAACTGCTCGCCTCTATGGCTGGATCTTTACAGACCACGGAACGGAACATTAGCTGTGAACTGGATTGTAATTCCACGCGCCGATTTTCTCCTTAAACAGCGTCTTAGGACTACTTTGTACATTCCCAGAATTAAACTGCTATTTCATCAGCACCAGAGGACTAGAGCAGGATTACCATTTTAATAAGATGCAGAATCTCTCACAATGCCTCTGGACCCATTCTCCCCTGATCCAGGCACATCTAAAGGAAGCAGGGTCTGGTGATAATTCGGTGTCTGAATACAGGTGGGAATGGGTGTGTTCCCTTTCTCTTCAGGCAGGAGGTACAGGCTGTAAAGCACGCTCCCCAACACTGATTTATCCTTGGGCTATTTCACAAAGTGTCAGTCTTGTATGCCAGTTACTGACTCTTCAAAGTGTAGGATGGTCTGGTAAACATACTGTTGCTTTGCAGGTTCCCAAGCATCAATGCCACACAGCTCTGGTGTTCTTGCATCAAACAAGGTATAAAAGCTACTAGCATTGCCCACTCACACACAGGAAGCTGTTATGTGTATAATCTTTACAGCAACTGCAATCACATTTGACCTCTGCTGCTATTTAAGGAATAGTAGAATCAGGCCATTCGGCCCATCAAGTCTATGTCTTTCATTCATGGCTGATCTATCTCTCCTAACCCCATTGTGAATAATCAGTTATGATTATATTGAATGGCGGTGCTGGTTCGATGGGTCCTGCACCTATTGTCTATTCTCCTGCCTTCTCCCCATAACCTCTGACACCCATACTAAACAAGCATCTATCTCTGCCTTAATTTTCCACTTATTAATCAATAAATCAGCCATGATCGAATGGTGTACACAATTTGTGATATTAGTTAGACGCACCCAAAATAATCTTTAAAAAAAACCCCCAGCTATTCACCATTTACAAGTTTTCAAAGTTACCTGAAAATTTAAATTTAAAATTTAAATGACGGGAATCCAATATTGTGGCTTTAAAGGGACACAGATTCACATCTCATGGCTCATTGATGCGATGTGGCCTCTGGTGGGGACCACAACATAACTGGCAGTAGAACGAGGCCATTCGGCCCGTCAAGTCTACTCTGCCATTCAATCGTGGCTGATCTATCTAGTAACAAGGGGGAAAATAGCAGCAGAGACACTAGGAACTGCAGATGCTGAAATTTTGAGCAATATACAAAGCACTGGAGGAACTCAGTGGGTCAGGCAGCATCTGTGGAGGGAATGGAGAGGTGACGTTTAAGGTTGGGACTGGTCTTCAGAGTTGCTCCTGTGCTTAATGTCTACATACCTGGTACCTGCTGCATGTTACAGGTGTTTGTTAACGAGCGTTCTCTCTGGGCCTGACCATGTCATCCTCAGAGCAGCACGGTGGCGCAGTGGTATAGTTGCTGCCTAATGCCTCTGTCCCACTTAGGAAACCTGAACGGAAACGTCTGGAGACTTTGCGCCCCACCCAAGGTTTCCGTGCGGTTCCCGGAGGTTTTTGTCAGTCTCCCTACCTGCTTCCACTACCTGCAACCTCCTGCAACCTCCGGGAACCGCACGGAAACCTTGGGTGGGGCGCAACGTCTCCAGACGTTTCCGTTCAGGTGTCCTAAGTGGGACAGGGGCATTACAGCGCCGGAGATCTGGGTTCAATCCCGTCTACGGGCGCTGTCTGTACGGAGTGTGCACCTTCTCCCCGTGACCCACGTGGGTTTTCTCCGAGATCTTCGGTTTCCTCCCGCACTCCAAAGACGTACAGGTTTGTAGGTTAATTGGCTTGATGTACATGTAAATTATCCCTAGTGTGTGTGTGTGTGTGTAGGATAGTGTTAATGCTCCTTGAGGTACCAAGGTCTAAGCGGAAGCTCAGAGGGGATAGAGCCTTTTCTGTTGCTGCCCCGGCACTCTGGAACACCTTGCCGCTGCAGATCAGACAGGCCCCTTCACTGTCCATCTTTAAATCCTCCCTAAAAACTCACTTTTATTCACTGGCTTTCGACACTGGCTGAGACATTGTTCCTGTTTTAGTGCTTTTAATGTCTTTTAATTTTTACTGTTTTTATAGTCCTGTCGTCTTAATGGTTTTAGTAGTTTGTAATAACTTTTTGTTGATTTCCCATGTACAGCACTTTATGGTAACCGATGTTGTCTAAAAGCGTTTTATAAATAAAGTTATTATTATTATTATTATTATTATAATGTGCGGGGATCGCTGGTCGGCGCGGACACGGTGGGCTGAAGGGCCTGTTTCCGCGCTGTATCTCTAAACAAAAAACACTGAGTGTAGGAAGGAACTGCAGATGTCGGTTTAAACCGAGGATAGATACAAACAGGCTGGAGTAACTCAGCGGGTCAGACACCCAAATGTCCCTGGAGAGAAGGAATGAGTGACATTTCTGGAGCAAAGGAATGGGTGACATTTCGGGTCGAGACCCTTCTCCAGCTAGACCACAGCTAACAACGGCCCGTTTCCTTTATCACCGTTAGTTATTTTGCAGATCTTTCATTCATTTGTTCCATATCTCTCTCCATTTTTTAAATTTCTATTTTATTTTTTTAATATGTTTTAATATTTATTATTTATTTATTTTTATGATACTGACTGCAAAGGGAAATTCATTTTGTTGTCTCTAATTGAGACAATGACAATAAATTTGAATACAATACAATACAATCACCATCTATATCTCTTGTTTCATTTTCCCCCGACTCTCAGTGTTAAGAATGGTCTCAACCTGAAAAGCCATCTATACCCTTTCTCCAGAGATGCTGCCTGACCAGCATTGTGTGTGTCTTGGTCAGGATTCTGATGTGAGCGGCTGTCTTTCTGATGTTTACACGATATGATGTGACTGCAGTTGCCACGGGGAGCAGCCACGATCGAGGGAGTTGAGGCCGTGGGTATGAGCTGTCATTACTCCGAGTCAGTGCCTGTGGCCATCAGTGAGAGCTCTCTTCGCCTGTGGCTGCTGCCGGGTGGTCATCAGTGAACGACACAGACCATGGTAGTGTGATTACACACTGATCAAAGCTGACAGGAGACCTCCAAGGTCTATCATCCAGCACTCAACAGGAAAGCGGAGTTTTTTTCAAATGGTGAAATATTGAGCTCAAAAGTTGCTGCTAAACAACACAAGAGGTGTTGGTTCAATCCTGACTACGGGTGCTGTCTGTACAAAGTTTGTATGTATGAGGATTTAGAAGGATGAGAGGATATCTCATTGAAACATATACGATTGTTAAGGGCTTGGACACGCTAGAGGCAGGAAACATGTTCCCGATGTTGGGGGAGTCCAGAACCAGGGGCCACACAGTTTAAGAATAATGAGTAAGCCATTTAGATCGGAGACGAGGAAACACTTTTTCTCACAGAGAGTGGTGAGTCTGTGGAATTCTCTGCCTCGGAGGCAGGTTCTCTGGATGCTTTCAAGAGAGAGAGCTAGATAGGGCTCTTAAAAATAGCGGAGTCAGGGGATATGGGGAGAAGGCAGGAACGGGGTACTGATTGGGGATGATCAGCCATGATCACATTGAATGGCGGTGCAGGCTCGAAGGGCCGAATGGCCTACTCCTGCACCTATTGTCTATTGTCTATAAACCAACATCTGCAGTTCCTTTTTGTTGGGTTATTTCATTTTTGTTTCTTCCTTTCATCCCTCAGTTATTTTGCTTCCCTCCGCCACTCTCCCAATCCCTAAATCTCTTTGACTCTGGCATTTGCCAAGGGCCCAGATGCCCCCTTGCATCAGCTGTGCCATTATCACCTCATCCTTAAGGTGCTTGACCCTGACCTCTGGTGCTGTCTGTACGGAGTTTGCATGCTCTCCCCGTGACCGTGTGGGTTTTCTCCGGGTGCTCCGGTTTCCTCCCACAATACAAAGACGTACAGGTTTGTATGTTGATTGGCCCCAGTGTGTAGAGTGCAAATGTGGGATTACATTGAACTAGTATTTGGTGGTCGGCATGGACTAGGTGGGCTGAAGGGCCTGTTTCCACGCTGTATCTCTAAACATAAACAATGTGAGATTGAGGAAGACTGACTAGAATTGTATAGAGTTGTGGTGAGATGGCACCTGATCCATTGTGTACAGGTCTGGCCTCCAGCCCTCAGGTTCCCTAAGATAGACTACAGCAGAGTCTCACTAGACTGATACACTGGTGGGTGTGTTTGCCATTTGAGGAGACATTCAACCGGGCAGGACTATTCTCCTGAACGTTTAGAAGAAAGAGAGGGTAGACACAAAATGCTGGAGTAACTCAGCGGGTGAGGCAGCATCTCCAGAGAGAAGGAATGGGTGATGTTTCGGGTTGAGACCCTTCTTCAGACTCTGCCATTAGAAGTTTGAGAGGTTGTTCAACAGGCTGGATGTAGGCAGGATATTTCTCCCGGCCAAAGTGTCTGGAGTTGCTGCCTTACAGTGCCAGAGAACCGTGTTCGATCCTGACTAAGGGGTGTTGTCTGTATGGAGTTTATACGTTCTCCCTGTGACCATGTGAGTTTTCGGATTCCTCCCACACTCCAAAGACAAACAGGGATTGCTGGCTAATTGGCTTCAGTAAAATTGTAAATTGTCGATGGTGTGTAGGATAGTGCTAGTGTGCGGGATGGTCATTGGTCAGCGCAGACTGGGTGGGGCCGAAGGGCCTGTTTCCATGCTGTATCTGTAAAGTCTAACTGATGGGACCCAACACTGAATGAGGAGATCATGAGACCTTAACTAAAATCCCCGGTACTTTTTAACTCTCTTCCAAACAGCCCTTCCCCCCACTTCGTCATCTTTGGAGAGCTTGTGGAAATAAAAGTAAAGTTAATTCCGATGGAGCTGGAGTAATGGACAATAGGTGCAGGAGTAGGCCATTCGGCCCTTCGAGCCAGCATCGCCATTCAATGTGATCATGGCTGATCATCCCCAATCAGTACCCCGTTCCTGCCTTCTCCCTATATTCTTCAGTCTGAAGAAGGGTTTCGGCCCGAAACGTTGCCTATTTCCTTCGCTCCATAGATGCTGCTGCACCCGCTGAGTTTCTCCAGCACTTTTGTCTACCTTCGATTTTGCAGCATCTGTAGTTCCTTCTTAAACACTTCTCCCCATATCCCCTGACTCCGCTATCTTTAAGAGCCCTATCCAGACTGGACTTCCAGAAGGCTTTCGACAAGGTCCCACATAAGAGATTAGTATACAAACTTAAAGCACATGGCATTGGGGGTTCAGTATTGATGTGGATAGAGAACTGGCTGGCAAACAGGAAGCAAAGAGTAGGAGTAAACGGGTCCTTTTCACAATGGCAGGCAGTGACTAGTGGGGTACCGCAAGGCTCAGTACTGGGACCCCAGCTATTTACAATATATATTAATGATCTGGATGAGGGAATTGAAGGCAATATCTCCAAGTTTGCGGATGACACTAAGCTGGGGGGCAGTGTTAGGTGTGAGGAGGATGCTAGGAGACTGCAAGGTGACTTGGATAGGCTGGGTGAATGGGCAAATGTTTGGCAGATGCAGTTTAATGTGGATAAATGTGAGGTTATCCATTTTGGTGGCAAAAACGGGAAAGCAGATTATTATCTAAACGGTGGCCGATTGGGAAACGGGGAGATGCAGCGAGACCTGGGTGTCATGGTACACCAGTCATTGAAGGTAGGCATGCAGGTGCAGCAGGCAGTAAAGAAAGCGAATGGCATGTTGGCCTTCATA
Organism: Leucoraja erinaceus; assembly: GCF_028641065.1. Lineage (NCBI taxonomy): Eukaryota > Metazoa > Chordata > Chondrichthyes > Rajiformes > Rajidae > Leucoraja > Leucoraja erinaceus. The sequence goes on along the minus strand of NC_073408.1, from coordinate 3,349,063 downwards.
GCAAGAGGATTTGAGTATAGGAGCAGGGAGGTTCTACTGCAGTTGTATAGGGTCTTGGTGAGACCACACCTGGAGTATTGCGTGCAGTTTTGGTCTCCAAATCTGAGGAAGGACATTATTGCCATAGAGGGAGTGCAGAGAAGGTTCACCAGACTGATTCCTGGGATGTCAGGACTGTCTTATGAAGAAAGACTGGATAGACTTGGTTTATACTCTCTAGAGTTTAGGAGATTGAGAGGGGATCTTATAGAAACTTACAAAATTCTTAAGGGGTTGGACAGGCTAGATGCAGGAAGATTGTTTCCGATGTTGGGGAAGTCCAGGACAAGGGGTCACAGCTTAAGGATAAGGGGGAAATCCTTTAAAACCGAGATGAGGAGAACTTTTTTCACACAGAGAGTGGTGAATCTCTGGAACTCTCTGCCACAGAGGGTAGTCGAGGCCACACAGTTCATTGGCTATATTTAAGAGGGAGTTAGATGTGGCCCTTGTGGCTAAGGGGATCAGAGGGTATGGAGAGAAGGCAGGTACGGGATACTGAGTTGGATGATCAGCCATGATCATATTGAATGGCGAATGGTGCAGGCTCGAAGGGCCGAATGGCCTACTCCTGCACCTAATTTCTATGTTTCTATGTTTCTATGTATCCAGCTCTCTCTTGAAAGCATCCAGAAATCCGGCCTCCACCGCACTTTGAGGCAGAGAATTCCACACTCACCACTCTCTGTGAGAAAAAGTGTTTCCTCGTTTCCGTTCTAAATGGCTTAGCCCTTATTAGAAAGGTCGGTACTCTCGATCGCAAGAGGTGGCTCTGTCTGTCTGTCTCTCTCTACCTGTTGTTCATTCGGCACGTGTGTTGATCTTTGTTTTTTTTCAGTGGAGCCTGATGCCCGGTTGGGAATTGTTGTTAAGAATTGCCCGGAGCACGACAAGTGTGGAAAGATATGGAAGCAGTGATCTACCACAGAGCGAACTGATCTGAGGAATACTTAATGAAGATTAGAATTAGACTCCCGACATTAGAGTTTCTTAGAAATCCAAATGCACAGAAAGGGAATGCGGATATTCAGCCCGTTTTTATCTGTGTCGGTTCTTTGAAAGCAGCTGTCTTTTCTCTTTGTTTAAGAAGGAACTGCAGATGCTGGAAAATCGAAGGTTGCTCAAAAAAGCTGGAGAAACTCAGCGGGTGCAGCAGCATCTATGGAGCGAAGGAAATAGGCAACGTTTCGGGCCGAAACCCGAAAGGGTTTCGGCCCGAAACGTTGCCAATTTCCTTCAGGGTTTCGGCCCGAAACGTTGCCTATTTCCTTCAGGGTTTCGGCCCGAAACGTTGCCTATTTCCTTCGCTCCATAGATGCTGCTGCACCTGCTGAGTTTCTCCAGCATTTTTGTCTACCTATCGTTTCTCTTTGTTCCGCACGCCTCTGAGATTGTTATCAATTATTTACATGGGTCATCTTTCAATATCACTAATTCCGCCTTCATTGGTCTGCCTGGCAATGTGTCAGAGCAACTTGTTTAAGAAGGAACTGCAGATGCTGGAGAATCGAAGGTTACACAAAAAAGCTGGAGAAACTCAGCGGGTGCAGCAGCATCTACGGAGCGAAGGAAAAAGGCAACGTTTCGGGCCGAAACCCTTCTTCAGACAGAGCAACTTGCTGTGTGATATTGTTCCTTGCACCCCACTATGTCCTTCATTTTCGTACTGTAAATAGTTTGTCCGTACTCCCTGAAAACCCAACAGAATCTCTCTGCGATCAAAAAGGCGTTTCCTCATCTCTGTTCTAAACGGCCTATCTAGCTCTCTCTTGAAAGCATCCAGAGAACCTGCTTCCACCGCCCCCTCTTGAATTCCTCCCTGGAACAAGGTTGTGACTGTCTACCACCTCTATGCCTCTCATTATTGTATATTCTTCCATCAGCCTCTGATGCTCCAGGGATATTTGGCTATTAAAGGAATTGAAGGATTATAAGGAGAGAGCTGGATAGGGCTCTTAAAGATAGCGGAGTCACAGGATATCGAAGGTACACAAAAATGCACATCTCGTATGTGTATGTGACAAATAAACTTGACTTGACTTGACTTGACTTGAAACTCAGCGGGTGCAGCAGCATCTATGGAGCGAAGGAAATAGGTAACGTTTCGGGCCGAAACCCTTCCGGGTTTCGGCCCGAAACATTGCCTATTTCCTTCAGGGTTTCGGCCCTAAACGTTGCCTATTTCCTTCAGGGTTTCGGCCCGAAACGTTGCCTATCTCCTTCGCTCCATAGATGCTGCTGCACCCGCTGAGTTTCTCCAGCATTTTTGTCTACCGAAGGATATATAGAAATGGGGCTGGGATAGAGGATGGATCTGGTTGGATGGTGGGCTGCACGGCTTCTCCCTTTAATTGCGAGCGTTATTTCTTGCTTCAGTAGTAGATTGATGAACTTCTGTGGGCAAACTCTGAGTCAGATGTTTCCACAATAATTCTCCTTTGCAAACATCGCCGCTCGTGAACAGTGGCTGGAGGAGCAGTTTGTTTGTTAACCAAATTACCGCCCACTCACTGTTCTTGCCGTGGGTGTTTGTAGGGGTGGTATGGTTACAAAATATTTTCTTGATCATTCAGGTCGCCGAGAATGTCATATTTCTTCAGTGAGCAATTAGCATTTACATTAAGGAGTTAGTGTTCAGTGTTTAACTTCTGCATGCAGAGCTGAGTATGATAACGTTACACTTGGTGGATCCATTAATTGGTTTAATTAAACAATTGTTCGAGGCCAGGACATCAGTGCCCTCTCTGTTCATTGTTTATCCTTCTGCCTGTTGCTTGCAAGATGCAGTGTCACGGCTTGGTTTGGGAACAGCCCCATCCAAGACCACAAGAAATTGCAGCGAATTGTGGGCGCAGCCCAGACCAGCGCTCCATAGATGCTGCTGCACCCGCTGAGTTCCTCCAGCATTTTTGTCTACCTTCCCCTCTATTGACTCCATCTACACATCACGCTGCCTCGGCAAGGCCAGCAGCATCATCGCACCCCGGCCACTCCCTCTTCTCCCCTCTCCCATCGGGCAAAAGGTACAGAAGTGTGAAAACGCACGCACACCTCCAGACTCGGGGACTGTTTCTTTCCAGCTGATATTAGGCAACTGAATCAACCTACCACAACCAGAGAGCAGTGCTGAACTACTATCTACCTCATTGGTGACCCTCGGACTATCCTTGATCAGACCTTGCTGGCTTTACCTTGCACTAAACATTATTCCCTGATCATGTATCAATACACTGTAAGTGGCTCGATTGTAATCATGTGTTGTCTTTCCGCTGACTGGTTAGCACGCAACAAAAGCTTTTCACTGTACCTCGGTACACGTGACAATAAACTCAACTTTCAGCTGTAAACTGTAAAACTATAAACTGCAAAAATACAGCATGGAAACATACAGCATGCCCTTCAGCCCATCTAGTCTGTGCCAACCAGCAATTGCCCCGTACACTAACACTATCCTATACACCAGAGACAATTTCCAGAAGCCAATTAACCTACAAACCCGCACGTCTTTGGAATGTGGGAGGGAACCGCAGCACCAGGAGGAAATCCACGCGGAGAAACGTACAGGGAGAACGTACAAACTCCGTACAGTGCTGGCTCAAGTCAAGTCAAGTTTATTTGTCACATACACATACGAGATGTGCAGTGAAATGAAAGTGGCGATGCTCGCGGACTTTTGTGCAAAAAGACAAACAACCAAACAAACTATAAACACAATCATAACACACACATTCGATGGGCCGAATGGCCTACTCCTGCACCTATTGTCTATTGACACCTGTACTAATCACAAATCTGCCAATCTCCTCTTTAAAAAAATCAGCTTTAAAAGGATCAGCCATGATTGAATGGCGGAGTAGATTTAATGGGCCGAATGGCCTAATTCTGCTCTTATGAACGTGAAAAATACCCAGATCCAGCTTTAGAATCTTTTAACGGCCCTGGGTGTAATTATTAAAGATAGTTAGCGCAGTGTTAAAGTTCCTGTGACCAATGAGGCTGCCGTGTATACGTTGTTAGCAACAGATGTGATGTCAAGGAGAGGCCTGTGGGACTTGGCCTAGCCTAGTGGCATATAACCAGGAGCACACAGGCACTGGCTGCGCTCTCCGCTCCCTGTTAATTACAGTGCGAGGGATGTCACGGCTTGGTAGTAACTGCAATGTGATAACCTAGTCACTCGGTGTAAAGGTTTAATTGGTATTCCCACCTTGAACCCACTGATGTTCACCACACACCTGCCTGAAACTGTACTTGTGATATCCTGCATTGGCTTCTCATTAATGAGTGCCTTTCACCTTAAACCCTGAGGTCTACACTGTGCCAGGTAGTTCCTTAGTGATAGGAGACAGAATTAGGCCGTTTGCTCCGATCAACACCGCCATTTAATCATGGCTGATCTATCTCTCCCTCTCAACCCCATTCTCCTGCCTTCTCCTCACACCCCCTAGGGTCAGGGTCAAAGGGTGAGCCACAGTACTCCTCATTGTCTCAGAAAAGACAGGCACGAAAGCTCATTGTCGATGCACTGGAGAAGCCCTCGGACTCCTGAATCGGACTTTACCGGACTTTAACTAAACATGAGTCAGGATTTCAGGAAACATGTGAAAGTGAGCGTGTGAATGACAGTGTCGCTGTGAGCTGTGCCACAAATTGCAACAACTTGCATTGAGCAGCGATGAGCATCAGAAACTATGCTGAGTTTTTAGTTTTAGAGATGCGCAGAAGATCATTGGCTGCCCTCTCCCCTCCCTGATGGATATTTACACCTCCCTCTGCCTTAGCAGGGCAAAGAAGATCATCAAAGACAGCTCCCATCCTGCGTTTGGACTGTTCGACCTGCTGCCCTCTGGAAGGCGCTATAGGTGCATCAAATCCAGGACAAATAGACTCAGAAATAGTTGCTTTCCGAAAATTATAACTACTCTTAATTCAAATTCACACATGCACTGACTTCACAGCCCAACACCCGGACTTCCTTCTGTATATATGTATATATGTATGTAGCGCCGCAGAATTGTGCACCTATCCCCTCCCCCCCTTCTCCCTTCTGTTTTTGTTTTTCTGTTTCTTGTTTTTTTTGTACTAAATTATATGTATGCACTGAGTACGAGCAGCTTTCAGTTTCACTGTACATGTATAGTGACAATAAATGGCATATCTATATCTATACAGTTCCCTTCGGCCCACTGGATCCGCACTGACCAGCGATCCCGCACATTAACACTATCCTACACACACTAGAGACGTTTACACTTGCCCCAAGCCAATTAACCTGCAAACCCGCACGTCTTTGAATTGTTGGAGGAAACCGGAGGTTTCGGGGAAAACCCACGCAGGTCACGGGGAGAACGTACAAACTCCACACAGACAGCACCTGTCGTCGGGATCAAACCCGACACCTGGTTCGTTGGCGCTGTAAAGGACCTGTCCCACTTTCAAGACCTAATTCAAGACCTCTGCCGAGTTTGCCCTTGACTCATACTCGCAGCATGGTCGACACAAGGTCGTAGGTAGGTCGTAGGTAGGTCGTAGCAGGCCGTGATGCTAGTCGTAGGTACTCGCGGCATCAAGTAGGTCGGGGCGTTTTTTCAACATGATGAAAAATGTCCACGAGTAAAAAAAGGTTGTGAATTAGGTGATGAAAGTGGGACTGGTCCATAAGGCAGCAACACAATCGCTGAACCACCATGTTAGCTGCTGCACTGTCGAAATGCACAAACTGTGAGCTGCAGAAAGAAATAACACTCTGAATAATGACATGCTAAGTAAGTGAGATTTATTAGAGCGAGCTTAATGCTTAATATACCCGAGAATGATGCGGCAAGGAAAGTAGCAGAGGCAGAGGATTGCTGTTATAAGGAACATATTAAAATGATAAAAGGAATTATGTCCTTAAGGGGCTAGACACACAGAATCAAAGAAATGTTGAGGAGCAGAAGGGCAATTGGCCCAGTGAGTCTCCGCCAGGTCCCAGTAGAGCAGTTGTCACTTCCATCCCATGCTCATTTCTCACAGTGTTTCAAATTATTCTGTGTTAAATGCCAGGCCAGTCACCTTCAGGAAGAATTGATTGATTGTGTTTCCCCCGCCCCCTACAGGCAGCTTATCCCGTGCAAAAGGTTTGCCACAACCGCAAACATCCTCTCCACGTCCCCCCCCCCCCATCCAGGCCAGTTAGTGGACGATGTCTTCATACACTGTGTACTTGCGGTCAGCATGATTTGTCCCATGCCGTCAGCATGCGGCCAGTTCATTGGCTATATTTAAGAGGGAGTTAGATGTGGCCCTTGTGGCTAAAGGGATCAGGGGGTATGGAGAGAAGGCAGGTACAGGATGCTGAGTTGGATGATCAGCCATGATCATATTGAATGGCGAATGGTGCAGGCTCGAAGGGCCGAATGGCCTACTCCTGCACCTATTTTCTATGTTTCTATGTTCCACCTGTAGAAGTTCGGCCTGACCCCTTGCCATCGTGCAGGGAGTGAAACTCTGTTAGACTGGCAGCCAGGGAGGTGGGATGAATTTCGGAGCATTGCTTTGGGGTGGCAGGGTGGTGCAGCGGTTGAGCGGGCCACGGGGAGAACGTGCAAACTCCACACAGGCAGCACCGGGTCTCTGGCGCTGTGAGGCAGAACTCTACCGCTGCGCCACCATGCCGCCCAAAATGCGGTTTAGAAATTTGTGTACGATGATAAGCAATAGGAGTGGGGAAGATGGTAACGTCCTTCAAGGGACTGCGGGCAGCTTGATAGAATGGGGGAAACACATCGCCGGTGAGCTGCAGTATTTCCAGCCTTCTGTCAGGGAGTCTCAGAGAAGTGTTGATGGTTTAAGAGTTTTGTAGAATCACTATACCTGCAGTGTGGGGTTGGTAATCCATTTATCCAGCACGTGGGAGACAGAGAGAGATAAGGATTCAGGTAGTTAGATTTAGTGGCCTTGTCAACGGGTGCCTGAGTTATTTGAGTTGGAGGCCTTGTACATTAAATGAACTGACTGTGGTTCAGGCAGCCTGACAATGCTGCCTGCAATTGACCTCATTCTACATTAAAACTCCTTTGAATGTGGCTGCAAGCTGCATTGATTTGGAGAATGAGCATTTGATTCCTGTCACTGGCTGGGGCTGTTTGTCCAAGGTTAGCGTTGGCGAGATTTCACGGTGAGATGTGAATGTCACTTTAACGCGCTACATATCAGCTTGGCTCTGCCTGGATGTCAGGATAAGACTTAATATTAACATCAGGAAACAAAAACCAGGAAGTCATTCCGAACCTGTTTAAAACACTTGTTCAGCTCCAACTGGGGTTCCGAGTTCACTTCCAGGCACCGCACACACTCCAGGGAGGGAGTGGATGGAGGCTTTGGTGAGAGGTTGCGTAGAAACATAATTGGGGAAAGTTAAAGCCCTGTCCCACAGTGCGAGTTCATTCCAAGAGCTCTCCCGAGTTAAGAAAAATCAAACTCGTGGTAGGCACGGAGAATGAGCGTAGCGGGTACGTCGGAGCTCGGGGACGTCACTTAGCGGCTCGTAACGCTAACGGCAGGCACTCGGGAAGACTAAGCACGGGAAGACTCGTGAAGATTTTTCAACATGATGAAAAATGTCCACGAGAGCCCCGAGTACCAACGAGTGGCCATTACCGTAAATCTCCGTGTTCAAATCAGGGCAAACTCGGGAGAACTCTTGGAATTAACTTGTACAGTGGGACAGGGGTTTTACAGGGATAACGGGGTGGGCGTGGATGGACAGGATGGACTGGGGGGGGGGGGGGGGGGCAGCCTGCTGCCACGTACGGACTGTTGGGTGAACGTTTGTGACTTTGGCGGTGCCGAAACGTGACAACACTTGTGCACTGCCTGGGTGAAGTCTGGTGTCTGAATATACCAGGCTGATTCAACAACATAATGGTCGAACACAAACTCAAAACCGATGGTGGGGTCGGGTGAGCGGGCGTATGGAAGGGCAGTGGGATATATCTCCGCTTCTTTTACACCTTCCTTAGTTCTGGGGTTTTTACTTTTTTTTCCTTTTCTTGTTTTTCTTGAAATTTTTTTCTTTTTTCTTTTCTTCTTTCTTTCCCTTTTTATCCCTTTTTCTTTTTTTTCCGATCTAGTTATTAGTTCATAAACTGTTAAAACTGAAGCAGTACAAAAATTGTATAACTGTTATGTCGATCATTGTCTTTTTGTACAATTGCTTCTAACAAAAATAAAATTTGAAAAGAAAATAATTTACCAGGCTGTTCACAAAACGAAGCATCTCACTCGACCTAGGTTACACGTGACCATAAAGTATCATTGAGTTTTTCTTTGAGCAGAGATGGCCACCAGGGACCCGAGAGAGAGCTGTTTAAAACCGTGAAGTGTTTAATAAATCGAATCTGTTTTGAGTGGCTGAGGATCAATAACTTGAATTGGGAATGACAATGACATTGCGTCTTCTACTTTGCCAGTTCATTGGCTATATTTAAGAGGGAGTTAGATGTGGCCCTTGTGGCTAAAGGGATCAAGGGGTATGGAGAGAAGGCAGGGATGGGATACTGAGTTGGATGATCAGCCATGATCATATCGAATGGCGGTGCAGGCTCGAAGGGCTGAATAGCCTACTCTTGCACCTATTTTCTATGTTTCTAATAGGGAAAGCTTTACTGCAATGAGTGGCTGGGACAGAGAAAGAATTATGCGACTGGGTGGAATTGGAACTTCAAATAGAACTGGACAAATAATAGGCAGCAAATAGGTAGGGAGCTGGATTCAGTAAAACTCCACCAATCTGACACCTGGCATTTTGGTGGGGTTGGGAAGGCAGGTTTTCTAGATTATTGTATATTCCACCTTTTAATACCACAGTGCATGTCATTTATTTTAGATGCTGCATCAGGGCTGTATAAAGCTTTTCAATGAACTAGGTGACTGTAAAGAGCGCACAAGAGTAGGTGCCGCTGAGTTTAAAAGGAACACCAAAGGTGGTGGGTGTATGGAACGAGCTGCCGGAGGAGGTAGTTGAGGCAGGGACTATCGCAATGTATAGTCATATATAGTCAATATACAATGTATATTGTATAGACAATAGACAATAGGTGCAGGAGTAGGCCATTTGGCCCGTCGAGCCAGCACCGCCATTCAATGTGATCATGGCTGATCATCCCCAATCAGTACCCCGTTCCTGCCTTCTCCCCATATCCCCTGACTACGCTACTTTTAAGAGCCCTATCTAGCTCTCTCTTGAAAGCATCCAGAGAACCTGCCTCCACCGCCCTCTGAGGCAGAGAATTCCACACTCACCACTCTCTGTGAGAAAAAGTGTTTCCTCGTCTCCGTTCTAAATGGCTTACTCCTTATTCTTAAACTGTGGCCCCTGGTTCTGGACTCCCCCAACATCGGGAACATGTTTCCTGCCTCTAGCGTGTCCAAGCCCTAAACAATCTAATTTAAAAGTAACACAAAAGATGGTGGCTGTATGGAACGAGCTGCCGGAGGAAGTAGTTGAGGCAGGGACTATCGCAATGTATAGAGTGATATAGTGTGGAACCAGGCCCTTCAGCCTAACTTGCCCACACCGGCCAACATGTCCCAGCTATACTAGTCCCACCTGCCAGCATTTGGTCCACGCCCCTCCAAACCTGTCCTATCCATTTCTAACTGTTTCTTAAATGTTGCGATAGTCCCTGCCTCAACTAAACTCCTCTGGCAGCTCGTTCCATACATTCACCACCCTTTGTGTGAAAAACACATGTGTATGAAATATTTAGGCAGGTACATGGATGGGACAGGTTTAAGATCATATAAGTGACAGGAGTAGAATTAGGCCATTCGGCCCATCAAGTCCACTCCGCCATTCAAGCATGGTTGATTGATCTCTCCCTCCCAACTCCATTCTCCCGCCTCCTCCCCATAACCCCTGGCACCTGTTTAGAGGGATATGGGGCAAACGCAGGCAGGCGGGACTAGTGTAGGCCAGTGTGGGCAAGCTGGGCGCAAGTTAGCAGTTTATCGTATTTCTTCAATATCCTTTGGAATAGAGCGTGAACAATTGTCAGGTGTGCGTGTGTTACTGTGTGGATATTGCAGGCACGGAGCTTCTGATTATAATCAACTTTGTGTTTGATTGCAACTTCGCAGTTGAAGGCTTATTTCGGGCAAGTGTGTTTATTTCAGACGTGTGACTCTGGAGGTGTGACAAATTCAGATGGATGCGTTCGTCAGATGTGGCGCAAGAGACCCAGGCTCAGAACGAAACTCTTAATTATGGAGCCTGATAACTGACTGATACAGAGTGGAAGTGCACAGGACACATCTGGTAAAGTGCTAGATGCATATTAAACCCAACTCTGAATATAATTTACAGCGCGTACACATGGCTAATGTTACAATACGAGAGAAAATGCCATTCGGGCTGAATTAAGTCCTGTCGGCACGCTAATAATTGGATTAATTTGGGCTTGCTTACTCTGTGTGTGGGTCATGACAGCTGAGTTTAATTGGATATTGGAGTGTGCATATTTGATAAGGATCCTCAGGATTTCCACTTGTGGAGAAGGAGGTGGGTTGTTTTTATTCATTCAAGGGACGTGAAGCTCACAGGAATATCTGCCCCGCATTCATAGGGGCAGAATTAGGTCACTCGACCCATCAAGTCTACTCCGCCATTCAATCACGGCTCCAGCATTTACCACCCATCCCTAATTGCCTCTGAGAAGGTGTTGGTGAGCGGCCTCTTGAATCACTGTGGTCTTTGATGAGTGGGTTTACCCACAGGGCTGCTAGTGACCTGGGCACCCAACCGCTAAGGCCCCCAGCCTGGGGCTGACGTAGATCGGTGAGCCGCTCCAGTTGAACGAACGATCGATCGACCGAGCGAGCGTGGAACGGACTTTGGAAATGGCGCCCAATATGGCGACGACTGCAGGTGTAAAGGCAATTTCAAACTTTTCCAATGTCCAAATTAACGTTGCCACTACTACACGGGCAGGTAGGAGTAAACTTCCGCAGACGATAAAAAACGTATCCTCCAGTCGTTATTTCCTGTTTAATTGATTCTTCATTGAAGTAGTTGTACAAACAAAGAGATGATTGATGCCAAGTATTCCTTATACTGTAACTTTCTGTTCTATCTCATCTGGTAAGAACTGTGTCCTCTCTCTTCCTTGCCTGGTCGCTCCCCTTGACTACGCTATATGTAACGTCCTACAAAGCATCAGGAGCCCGCCCCCAAGTGTTCAAATTGGAACAGGATTAGGCCATTCGGCCCATCAAGTCTACTCCACCATTCAATCATGGCTGATCTATCTCTCCCTCGCAACCCCATTCTCCTGCCTTCTCCCCATAACCTCTGACACCCATACTAATCAAGAATCTATCTAACTCTGCCTTTAAAATATCCACTGACGTGGCTTCCACCGCCTTCTGCGTCAATGAATCCCCCAGATTCACCACCCTCTGACTAAAATTCCTCCTCATCTCCTTTCAAATGGCACGCCATTTTATTCTGAGGCTCTGGCTCCGACCTCTGGTCCTAGACTCTCCCACTAGTGGAAACATCATCTCCACATCCACTCTATCCGGGCCTTTCACTATTCAGTAAAGCCCCCATCCCACGATGCCAGTTTACCCAAGAGGTAACGACAGATGGTGGGACGACAGATGGCACAAAGGGCTAAGTGTTCGGAGTGGCGACCGGAAGGTAGCCGGTTCGAATCCCGCTTGGATTGCATACTGTCTTTGTGTCCTTGGGGCAAGACACTTCACCCAACTTTTCCTGTGTGTAAATGTAATGTAATTATGTTAAGCATTTTGGGGTCAATGCAAGTTGACTAAAAATGTGCTATATAAATAAGATTAAAATTTAAAAAAAAAAAAGAGCTCTCCTGAGTTTAAAAAAAACATCAAACTCGTGGTTCTTCATCACAAGTATATTTTTACCCATGGACATTTTTCACAGTGTTGAAAAAACTTCACGAGTTACCGCGTTTCCCGAGTACCTGCCGTTAGCGTTATGAGAGGCTACGCCGCTATGAGACATCCACGAGCTCCGACGTACCCGCTACGTACATTCTACGTACTTACCACGAGTTTTATATATTTTTTTAAACTCGGGAGAGCTCTTGGGTAAACTCACATCGTGGCTTAAGTTTCAATGAGGTCACCCCTCATCCTTCTAAACTCCAGCGCGTACAGGCCCAGTGCCGTCAAACGCTCATCATATGTAAAACCTGTCACCCAGACAAGCCGAGAGTTCTCTATATGGAAGGAAATGTCAAGCCTCAAATACTATACATACCAAATGTATTTCAAAATCCCTGACATTCTGCATCGGCACGTTCCCACATTCACCCTACTGATTAAATTCTCAACAAAGCGTTAGATTTGTGAAACATGATAGCATCATACAGCTGTGCTTTCTCTGCCTAATCAGATATTTTAAATAACCTGTTATCACACCTGAATGATGGATTCTAATATTTGATCAACCTTAATTGTCAATTTTCTTTCTCTTCATTCACCCCCTGTCTCCCTGTTTCTCAACTTTGAATGGGATCAATATTTATATTTTGCTTCTCCCTTTTGGCCGTAGATGGTCTTAGAGTTTGTATCTGAATATTTTCGGCCGATTTACTCTTCTGTCCATTGATTTTTATTTTGTCCTCTGGTTATTTGTTGTTGCTTCCCCAAGCATGCATTTTTCTCAGTCTCACTGCTACATTATAAACCCTTTCTTTTAATTTAATTCTTTCCTTAACCTCCTTGGTTAGCCAAGGAACAATTATTGTTCACATGGAGTTTTTATTTTTGTGCCTTACCTTTGAGGAGGATGTTTGAAATATTTTTAAAAAAATTGTTTATGTACTAGCAAGCATTTATTAATCTTATTTTCCAATCTACCTTTGCTAATGTGCCCCTGGTAATTGGCTTTAACTAAATTCAAGGCTTTAGTATTTGATGGATCTTGGTGTCTTTCAAACAGGCTACACATTTTTACACTATTATGATCACTTCTCCCTTGAGAATGGCTTATAATGAGATTACTAATTAACCCTGTCTCATTACGCAAGATAAGGTCTAAGATAGCCTGTTCCCTGGTTGCTTCTGTGATGTACTGTTCCAGAAATATTGTCCCAAGTTTGTTCTATGAAGTCAACCTCCAAACTAATTTTGCCAATTTGATTTGCTGTGGCTGCACAAAGATTCAAGTCCCTCTGGATCCTTGTGTTACTTTTTCAAGAGCTTTCTTCTTTCTTGATTAACTCTTTCTTCATTTACGCGATTGCTCTTTGGGGTTAACGTAAACCACTCCAGCCAACAGGGAGTGCAGAGACAGTTCACCAGACTGATTCCTGGGATGTCAGGACTGTCTTATGAAGAAAGACTGGATAGACTTGGTTTATACTCTCTAGAATTTAGAAGATTGAGAGAGGGATCTTATAGAAAACTACAAAATTCTTAAGGGGTTGGACAGGCTAGATGCAGGAAGATTGTTCCCGATGTTAGGGAAGTCCAGGACAAGGGGTCACAGCTTAAGGATAAGGGGGAAATCCTTTAAAACCGAGATGAGAAGAACTTTTTTCACACAGAGAGTGGTGAATCTCTGGAACTCTCTGCCACAGAGGGTAGTTGAGGCCAGTTCATTGGCTATATTTAAGAGGGAGTTAGATGTGGCCCTTGTGGCTAAGGGGATCAGGGGGTATGGAGAGAAGGCAGGTACGGGATACTGAGTTGGATGATCAGCCATGATCATATTGAATGGCGGTGCAGGCTCGAAGGGCCGAATGGCCTCTACTCCTGCACCTAATTTCTATGTTTCTATGTAACACATTGTCCCTGGCTATCAAACTGTAAAGTGTACAGCTGTATCAAATCGGACATGTCGCTGGGGGTGAGGCCTGTTTGGTCGTGAGTGGTCGCCCAAAGAGTCGTACCTTTTTCTGATCGCCGCTGGATTTTCAGCATGTTGATAATTTTCAGCAACTGTGTGACGGGTGCCGGAAGTTGCCGAAAAAAATTGCGTAAGTGGAACAGGCCCATAGGCGATTCCATTTAAATCTATAACCTTTCCCCGTACCTAAGCCTTGCACTGCAGTAAACCCAAGACTAACTCCATTTGCTCTAGCCCCATACGCCCAGAAGCTAATTTGTCAAGCTCACAAAGTGACTGCTCAAGCCTGCTTTAGCTTTTACCAATTGACAGAGAGCTCTTCAAGTTTTAGTTTTGAGATACAGCATGGAAACATGCCCTTCGGATCACAGAGTCCACACCGACCATCGATCACCCGTTCACACTAGTTGTAAGTTATCCCACTTTCACCTCTACTCTCTACAGGCTAAGTTGGATTAACCATCGGTATTTTTTGTTTGCACCCTATTAAATCAATATAAAGAAGAAAATATATTGGAGTGCATAATATAGTTAGAGAAAAAATGCTGATTTAAAAAAAAAAATTCCTGGGCCTCAATGAGGTAGGTTGGAGGAATCGGAGGATTTCTGTGGAATTCTCTGCCTCGGAGGGCGGTGGAAGCAGGTTCTCTGGATGCTTTCAAGAGAGAGCTACATAGGGCTCTTAAAAATAGCAGTCAGGGGATATGGGGAGAAGGCAGGAACGGGGTACTGATTGGGGATGATCAGCCATGATCACATTGAATGGCGGTGCTGGCTCGAAGGGCTGAATGGCCTCCTCCTGCACCTATTGTCTATTGAATCTCGACCCGAAACGTCACCTATTCCTTCGCTGCGCCCGATGAGTTTCTCCAGCGTTTTTGTCCACCTTCGATTTTTCCAGCATCTGCAGTTGTTTCTTAAACATTGAAGCGGATCATTGAGTTTGTGCGTTGCTGCAAGCTGCATGACTTGTTGATTCTTTGCAGTGTAGCGCAATGTGCATCACAACTCAGCGCAGTGGTAATGTAGAGTGGCAGTGGCAGCGAAGGATGAAATCTAAATTGCCAGGCTGGCTTTGCCAATGTTGTTGTTTTTCCTCATCACCCCACTGAGGAAGGAGCCAAATTGTGCAAGGCAACCAGGAAACTGGGATTGTTCTTGAACAAGGAGAACAGTTCACGGGAAGTTGAACGTGGGCGTACAAAACAATAAAGGGTTTTGATGGCTTCTTTTTCATTTACTCTTACGAGCCTTGCCAAGAAGACAAGTTGAAGAAAGACGCATGCAAGAGAAACTGGCAGCAGAAGTGATGAAGAGCTACGGTTGATGCATTAACTTGTTGTGGTGCAAAGAATGATTCCTGAGGGGTTGGTGGAGACAGATCCACCAGTAGGACTCAAAAGAAAATTAGTTCAAAGGTTCAAATGTTCTTTATTTGTCACATACACCAATTGGTGCAATCAAATGCGGATTGCCAATGCAGCACATTAAAAGGACTGCAACATAACAATAATAAAAATGTTTAACATAAAAACATCCCCCCCACAACACAATGGTTCCCCATTATGAGGGAAGGCACAAAGTCCAGTCCCCATCCCCATGTCCACCCATAGTCGGGCCTATTGAGGCCTCCGCAGTCGCCTTTACGGAGGCGCTGATGGTGCTCCGGCGTTGGGAGAATCCTCTCAGCGGCTTGGGACACCTGGAACGGCCGCTTCCTTACTCGAGACCGCGGCTTCCAAAGCCGACAGGCCGCGGTGGATTAGACCTGGGAACGGTGGAGGACAGGGTTGCGCAGTGGCACAGCGGTAGAGTTGCTGCCTCACAGCGCCAGAGATTTGGGTTCGATCCCGACTACGGGTGCTGTCTGTACGGAGTTTGTACCTTCTGGGGTTTTCTCCGAGATCTTCAGTTTCCTCCCACACTCCAAAGACGTACAGGTTTCTCGTCTAATTGGCTTGGTGTAAATGTAAAATTGTCCCTAGTGTGTGTAGTGTTAGTGTGCGGGGATCGCTGGTCGGTGCGGACTCAGTGGGCTGAAGGGCCTGTTTCCATGCTGTATCTCTCAACTAAGCTAAAGAAGCTTTAGCCTGACCCGCTGAGGTACACCATCTTTTTGTTATTTATCTGCAGTAACTTCCTACACATTTTGTCTCTTCAATGTTTTCGGCTCTTTCTAACAGTTAAGTGCGCTGTAAATTTAATATCCAGCCTAGGCCATTTTGCAACCATATCTATTCCATTGTGCCAGTTCATTTCTGTTTGTGTTGTGACTTCAACTATCTTGTTATGAAGGCTGTGCGCATTGAGATAAAGAGCTTCGGTTTTGTCTAATTGGAGTATTGCTGTTATGTTTCAGTGCCCTATCTCTTCCCGACACGCCATGCTTGTCATTCCCATTTTGTCACCCTGCATTATCTCCTTATCCTTTCTTTTTAATTTTCTAAATTCCCTTCACCAAAACGCACACCCACCTCCATCTCCCCCCCACCAATCCTCCCCAGTACTATAACTACTGAATTTAAACTGTGTGGAAACGCGCACCACCAGATTCAGGGACACTTTCTTCCCAGGCAACTGAATCATCCCATCACAACCAGAGAGCGGTCCTGAGCTACTATCTACATCTTTGATGACCCGCGGACTATCCTTGATCAGACTTTGCTGGCTTTAAACCTTGCACTAAATGATATTCCCTTATCATGTATCTATACACTGTAAATGGCTCGGAGGCCTGGATCGCCTCAGCGCAGAGGGAGAATAAGGAGGGAAGAGACAGTGACTTTAAGACTTTTGCCTCCATCACAGTGAGGAGGTGTCTGGTGAACTCACTGTGGTGAATGTTAAATTGTGTTTATTGTGTGTTTTGTTGTTTACTATTATACGTATGACTGCAGGCAACGGCATTTCGTTCAGACCGAAAGGTCTAAATGACAATTATAGGAATCTAATCTAATCTAATCATGTATTGTCCTTCTGCTGACTGGTTAGCACGCAACAAAACGCTTTTCTCCATACCTCGGTACACGTGACAATAAACTAAACCGAGACCGAAACTTCACTGTAGCTCTGATCATCAAAGTAGCTATTTTTATTTATATCCCTTCCATGAAATCAAAATGTCTCAATAAGCTGCACAGATAGTAAAGTATTTTTGTTTTATAATCGCTTTTGTAACGGTAGAACAAGCAATTTTCAAACAGCCAACTCGCACACCAGCTCCAACACCTTGGTATAGGTTCACAGATGAAATATTGGCCCGGAAAACTGATAAAACCCTGTTTTTGTCTTTAAAATGATAAGACAGTGATTTTTTTAATCCCTTTGGCAATAACCTCAGCTTGTGTCTCTTTGGTAGAAGTAGATGTCGCCCAGCTTTGGTCTTGCATCTCACACAAAAAGCTTGCAGGCTCAGAGAGCGCTGCCCTGCATTGTCTACCTTCGTTACCTGCTCAAAGCTCGAGTGGAACTTCAACCCAACCCACCCCCCAATGTGATGCAGCTGTCCAGCACAGGGACATATGTTCAGATGAGACACGCACAAAAAGCTGGAGTAACCCAGCGGGACAGGCAGCATCCCAGATTCAGATTCAGATTCAATTTTAATTGTCATTGTCAGTGTACAGTACAGAGACAACGAAATGCATTTAGCATCTCCCTTGAAGAGCGACATAGCAAACGATTTGAATAAAAAATAATAAGTGTCCGGGGGGGGGGGGTGATTGGCAGTCACCGAGGTACGTTGTTGAGTAGAGTGACAGCCGCCGGAAAGAAGCTGTTCCTCGACCTGCTGGTTCGGCAACGGAGAGACCTGTAGCGCCTCCCGGATGGTAGGAGGGTAAACAGTCTATGGTTGGGGTGAGAGCAGTCCTTGGCGATGCTGAGCGCCCTCCGCAGACAGCGCTTGCTTTGGACAGACTCAATGGAGGGGAGCGTGGAACCGATGATGCGTTGGGCAATTTTCACCACCCTCTGCAATGCCTTCCGGTCGGAGACAGAGCAGTTGCCATACCATACTGTGATGCAGTTGGTAAGGATGCTCTCGATGGTGCAGCGGCATCTCTGGAGAGAAGGATTAGGTGACGTTTTGTGTTCGAGACCCTTCTTCAGACCCGACCCGAAACGTCACCCGTTCCTTCTCTCCAGAGATGCTGCCTGTCCCGCTGGGTTACTCCAGCTTTTAGTGTCTACCCTCAGTTTAAACCAGCATCTGCAGTTCCTTCCTACACATATGTTCAGATGAGAATTGCCTTTGTGCCAAAAGAAAGATAAGGGGTAAAAAAAAAAGCCTCTGATATCAAATCAAAAGAACAATATTACACTACATGGGATGATCAGCCATGATCACATTGAATGGCGAATGGTGCTGGCTCGAAGGGCCGAATGGCCTACTCCTGCACCTATTGTCTATTGTCTATTGTGTATTACCATGGCAGTGGGTGAGAGGGAGTGGCATTTTAACCATCTGCCCATGTGGAGTATCAGATGGAGTTATTTGTTGACACTATTGGTAATTGCTCCTTTACCCACCCTGTTGGGGAGAGTACTTGAGAATATAACCGTTCAGATTCAGGTTATAAAACGCCCCTTTAAAGTATGCCACAGCTGCATATTGTATCCAGAGAAGAACATGAAAGACAGTTATGCAACCTGGTGTCAAACCCATACACACACTGGAATATTTCAATGATTGCATTAAGAGCTAAAGGTTAGAAACATAGAAACATAGAAATTAGGTGCAGGAGTAGGCCATTCGGCCCTTCGAGCCTGCACCGCCATTCAATATGATCATGGCTGATCATCCAACTCAGTATCCTGTACCTGCCTTCTCTCCATACCCCCTGATCCCATTAGCCACAAGGGCCACATCTAACTCCCTCTTAAATATAGCCAATGAACTGGCCTCAACTACCCTCTGTGGCAGAGAGTTCCAGAGATTCACCACTCTCTGTGTGAAAAAAGTTCTTCTCATCTCGGTTTTAAAGGATTTCCCCCTTATCCTTAAGCTGTGACCCCTTGTCCTGGACTTCCCTAACATCGGGATCGAAGGTTGGATCGGTGTAGAAAGCTATGTGGATGGAATACCTGAGGGTAGGTCTGACATCCTCCACAGACTGGTTACATATAGTTTTAGTTTCATTCAGTTTAGAGATACAGCACAGAAACAGGCCCTCCGGGTCCGTGCCGATGAGCCAATGATCTCTGGAGTTGGTGATGTTTTGGGATAATGCCCCTGTCTCACTTAGGAAACCTGAACAGAAACCTCTGGGGACTTTGCGCCCCACCCTAGGTTTCTGTGTGGTTCCCGGAGGTTCCTGGAGGTTTTTGTCAGTCTCCCTACCTGCTTCCACCACCTGCAACCTCCAGGAACCGCACGGAAACCTTGGGTGGGGCACAAGGTCTCCAGAGGTTTCCGTTCAGGTTTCCTAAGTGGGACCAAGGCATTAGACCCTTCTTCAGACTTTATTACTAAGTCTGAAGAAAGGTCTCGACCCGAAACGTCACCTATTCCTTTTCCTCCCGAGATGCTGCCTGACCCGGTGAGATACTCCTGCTGTTTGTGTCTAACATTGAAGAGTGTGGTCTCTGGCCCTCCAAACTGGGGCGGTGGTCAGGAACATCATGTAAACCAGGGAACTGGTACATGGCTGATGTTTCGGGCTGTGACCTTTCCTCAGTCTGAAGCAGGGTGTTGATCCGAAACATCACCCATTCCTTCTCTCCAGAGATGCTGCCTGTCCCGTTGAGTTACTCCAGCATTTTGTGTCTATCTTCGATTTAGACCAGCATCTGCAGTTCTTTCCTACACAAACTGAAGGCACATTTAACATGGCCAATAGAGTGGGGAATTTTATTCTGTACATTGAAAGAAAGGGGTTAGGAGGGAGCGATGGGTCAGCCATGATTGAATGGCGGAGTAGACTTGATGGGCCGAATGGCCTAATAATGACATCTCATAGTAAGTGGTTGGCTCTTCAAGGTTGCGATGTGAATACATTGCTTCAATGTAAAAAGCAGCATAGCTTGGAATTTGCTTGATCTGGGCACAGAGATGGAATCAGGGCGAAGACACTTCAACACTTCTGCTTAGAAGTTTGAAGAGATTCGGCACGTCACTGAATACTCGACAGGTGTTCTGCAGAACAAACCTGTACAGGTGCTGTGTAGAACGGGTGAACTGCTTGCTGAATGTACTCGTACAGTGGGACAGGGCTGTGTAAATCTCTGTACAAACATCCAGTAGAATTGGCCTCCACTGGTGTTCTGTGGCAGAATATTGAACTCTTTCAATGAACTCTACAGTGGGAAAAAGGCTTTTCTCTCATCTCAAAACATCCAGTGAATGGCCTACCCTGCTGGTGTGGCCTGTCCCATAGCCGACTGATGCACAAGCACGACATAAAGGGCCGGCCCCACCAGCATGCGACTCCATGCGGCAAGCGCGACCTAACGTGGTCGCATGAGTCGTACGGCCTCGCGGGGCCGGTCCCACTTCGATTGCCGGAGCCGTATGGAGTAGTGCGGAGCTGGTCCCGACATTGCGCGGGGCTCCGAAAAACTTCGATTGCCGGAGCCGTATGGATTTTGCGCGGCTCGATGCCGTGTCACTCACTCGACCTCCGCGCGGCTCCCGCTTCCGGTTTGGTCGTGCTTGCCGCATGCAGGTGCATGCTCGTGGGACAGGCCCTTTAAACTGTGACCTCCTGGTTCTGGATTCTTAAACTGTGACCCCTGTTTCCAAGCTCTCCAGCCTTTCGCCCCGGCATGCTTTCAATTCCATGATTCATCAGTGTCACTATTTCCCCATCTCCTTCTGTGCTTCGATATCCTCTATGATTTGGAGACCAGCAATTTGTCTAGCTTGGTGCTAGTGTGCAGCCTTTCACTGTGTGGAGAGTCCAGGCTTGTCCCAGAGATTTGACGATGTTTTGCCGTGGTCAGAGGCATTAAACTCAAACTACTGTGATGTGTTTGACACTGAATCACCGGTCGGCCATTAAATGAGTTCTAAAGCCTTCTTTTATATTTGGTCTATAAAATCCCTAGCTGTGCACTGCATGGGTGACTTGTTCTCAGCTGAGAGCTGCCTCTGTAGAGAATAGCAAGGGATGATTAATCGAGGCACAATAAAGGCCAAAGACATTTCTAGTCAAAGATCCCATGCTGTGTGGCGAGGTCTGGAATAACATTGGTTATCCTGGCAGCTACAGCCCGTCATCATGAAGCTACTCACAATATTCCGACTCACTCGGTTTTCATCCCCACTGTGAACAGTCCAGCTGAAGAGTTTCCGCGCTGTGAAGGCAACTGTTTGGTCAAATTAATAACTCCTTTAATTGAATGTAAAATGAAGAATTTTGCTTTAATGTCTTGAAATCCGCACTTCATCACTCAAAGTCACACTGCTAAAATACACGCCTCAAATTATCAAAGTTTATGATGGTCCTTCAACACGGCATGAACAGGAGGTTCGTTAGCCAAGGTTAATTAGACCAGATACTGCAACCAAATGAGAGGGTGAAGAAATGGTGGGAATCAGATTAGACTTTCTTTGACTTAGTGATAAAAATACATCAAACACGAGATCAGAGAATAGAAGCAACAGGAGGTCTTTATAAATAAAGCATCAGTTCAGTGGAAATCTACAGACCAATCTGCATAGAACTCTCAGGATATAAAAGTGATGATTAACTTTCACTCTCACTCTCACACACTCACTCTCACACTCACTCTCACACTCACTCTCACACACACTCACTCTCACACTCACTCTCACACTCACACTCACTCTCACACACTCACTCTCACTCTCACACTCACACTCACTCTCACACTCACTCTCACACTCACTCTCACACTCACTCTCACACACTCACTCTCACACTCACTCTCACACTCACTCTCACACTCACACTCACTCTCACACACTCACTCTCACACACTCACACTCACACTCACTCTCACACACTCACTCTCACTCGCTCACACTCACACTCACACACCCACTCTCACTCTCACACTCACTCTCACACTCACGCTCACACTCACTCACTCTCACACTCACACTCACACTCACTCTCACACTCACACTCACACTCACACACACACACTCTCACACTCACTCTCACACTCACACTCACACTCACTCTCACACTCACACACACTCACTCTCACACAGTCTCACACTCACTCTCACACTCACTCTCACACTCACACTCACGCTCACTCGCACGCTCACACTCACTCTCACACTCACTCTCACACTCACACACTCTCACTCACACACTCACTCTCACTCTCACTCTCACACTCACTCTCACTCTCACACTCACTCTCACACTCACACTCACTCACACACACTCACACTCACTCTCACTCTCACACTCACTCTCACACACACTCTCACACACTCACTCACTCTCACTCACTCTCACGCACACTCACACACATCACACACTCTCTCTCACACTCACACTCATTCTCACACTCACACACTCACTCACTCTCGCTCACTCACTCTCACTCTCACTCTCACTCTCACTCTCACTCTCACTCTCACACTCACACTCTCACTCTCACTCTCACTCTCACTCTCACTCTCACTCTCACTCTCACTCACACACTCACTCTCACTCCAGAGACTCTGCCTGACTCATTGAGGTTCTCCAGCTTTTTGTGCCCATCTTCGGTGTAAACCAACATGTGCAGTTATTTCCGACATCATTTGCAGAGAGCTCAGTAACTGTTGGCAGGGTGTTCCATGAACCCATCGTGGTGGCACAACCCTGCCCTCCATTCCCAGAGGTGATTTCACTACAGCTTTTTGTGTCTATCAGTCTAAACTAAACTGCTGAAAGATGTCCCTGACTAGTCTGAAGATGCATGCTCGTGGGACAGGCCCTTTAAACTTTTCTCGACCCGAAACATCACCCATTCCTTCTCTTCAGAGATGTCTGTCCCGTTGAGTTATTCCAGCGTTTTGTGTCTATTCTCACACAAACGAGAACCAGTCTTCAATTGAGGACAAAGGATGAATACACACCATCAACTGCAGAAAGAGGCATCTCAGTTCAAGGCTAAATGATGATAGTTGTGGGTGGCTGGACTCCCAGCAGAGATGGCTTGAATATTCAGCAGCGTCTTGCCTGTTGAGATGTGCCCTCATTGCAAATACGTAATTCCACTTGTCTACAAAATGTTGAAGTAAAATATGCGTGGAATGTAAATTATGGAACTGCTGAAACTGCATTTAATCACCTGCGCTTATTTTGTGGTCAGTGTACTAAACTTCATCATAGCCTGAGTTTGTAGCGACTTGCCGGCACCCATCATAATCACGGCAGGTGGCCGAATATTTTCAACATGTTGAAAATCCAGCGGCGACCAGGACAAGGTACGACTCTTTGGGCGACTACTCACGACCATACAGGCTTCTGCTGGGATGTCACCTGTATGGTCGTGAATAGTCTCCTAGTCACCCAAAGAGTCGTAGCGTTTTTCTGGTCACCGCAGTAATTTCAACATGTTGAAAAATGTTGGCGACCTGTGACGGGTATCGGCGAAAAAGTCACATAAATCGGACAGGCCCATAACTCTCCCACCAAAAACTCCGGCTGTTGTATGGGTCTCTAATGCCCCTGTCCCACTTAGGAAACCTGAACGGAAACCTCTGGAGACTTTGCGCCCCACCCAAGGCTTCCGTGCGGTTCCCGGAGGTTGCAGGTGGTTGCAGGTAGTGGAAGCAGGTAGGGAGACTGACAAAAACCTCCGGGAACCGCACGGAAACCTTGAGTGGGGCGCAAAATCCCCAGAGGTTTCCGTTCAGGTTTCCTAAATTGGGACATGGGGCATAACTCTCCTCCCTCCCAATCCTCCTCTCACCCAGGCAGTGGTGGACAACAATGACCTTGGTTTAAACTTGGGATCTTCTGCCACTCGATTCAGTGTCTGTCTAGATACATCTATCGAGCTTGTGTACTTGTGTAAAAAGATATATTATAAAATAGTTGCCACTGACTCGAATTCAATCTTTAAATCTCTTTTTGATTCACTCACAGAAAATAGCTGTTGAAGAGAAACCACTTTCAATGAAAAGGGAGCAGCCACAGTTATTTGAAAGCTGACACAAGCCTTCTTTGATCCCAGAGGTGAAACAACATTGTAGACTGAGCCACCCCCACACTCACGCGGCTTGCTTGGCGGCTGATGGGAACAGGAATCTTAGCATAACAACGAGGCTCTAATTCAGCTGGTCATAAAGGTAGCGTTGCCCAATAATTTACTCCAGTGCCATGTCTTTTCACCTCGTCAAACACCTCATGTTGGGAAGGTACACAAAAAAGCTGGAGAAACTCAACGGGTGGGCTGAAGGGCGTGTTTCCGCGCTGTATCTCTAAACTAAACTAACAAATCAACCAAGCCAGTGATTTTCTAAATATTCCGATCTATGCAACCTGGTACCCATTGGATCCAACTTCCTGCTATAGTTTAGTTGGGCCGAATGGCCCTTTGTACTTTGTAAATCAATATTTTGCGTACCATTGAACCTGTGTGCCCTTTTCCACCTTACCGGGGAGTTGGACGAGGCATCTAAACTCATTGGGTTTTATAGGTTGAATCGTGAATACAGGGTACTTATTAATACTTGAATACAATACTTACTAGTCTGTTACCTAGGGTTGGGGTCTCAAGAACCAGAGGACATAGGTTTAAGGTGAGAGGGGAAAGATTGAATAGGAGTCTAGGAAGTAACTTTCTTACTCAGAGGCTGATGGAGGAAGTAGTTGAGGCATTTACTATACATTATGTAAAATAGAAACATAGAAACATAGAAATTAGGTGCCGGAGTAGGCCATTCGGCCCTTCGAGCCTGCACCGCCATTCAATATGATCATGGCTGATCATCCAACTCAGTATCCCGTACCTGCCTTCTCTCCATACCCCCTGATCCCCTTTAGCCACAAGGGCCACATCTAACCCCCTCTTAAATATAGCCAATGAACTGGCCTCAACTACCCTCTGTGGCAGAGAGTTCCAGAGATTCACCACTCTCTGTGTGAAAAAAGTTCTTCTCATCTTGGTTTTAAAGGATTTCCCCCTCATCCTTAAGCTGTGACCCCTTGTCCTGGACTTCCCCAACATTGGGAACAATCTTCCTGCATCTAGCCTGTCCAACCCCTTAAGAATTTTGTAAGTTTCTATAAGATCCCCTCTCAATCTCCTAAATTCTAGAGAGTATAAACCAAGTCTATCCAGTCTTTCTTCATAAGACAGTCCTGACATCCCAGGAATCAGTCTGGTGAACCGTCTC
>NC_073408.1:3288840-3318840 GCF_028641065.1 Leucoraja erinaceus | reverse complement strand
TGCTAAAATAATGGTGTCATAAAAGCTGCCCGCGATTGATGGTGGTTGAGCTGTGATAAGAAAACCACCATCAGACATTTATTAAAATGGAATTTAATTATTTCACCCACTGCTGAACATTCTCCTTCCTCCGAAAACAGCCTGTTATTCGCACACAACCTTGCGTGAGACAAATGGGGAGTCGGAAACAAATGCCTACAATTTTGATTCTCAAAGACAACACATCTGTGGACAATCCTGGGCGGCCCCCGATTTGACTGCACCTCACACGGGCAAATTTAAAGGCTAATACTCTTCAGCAGGGGCTGAAAATCACTCGGGTTTTGAGCGCCTGAAACCGCGAGAACTATAATTTTAAAATACGAACAGCAACTGTGTTATTTTAGGAAATTGGTTTTTCATTGGGAAAGAATGAAAACCTGCAAAACCTCCATTTGCGGAGGCGTGTGTGATTTGGGGATGAAGTATACCATCACCTGATATTCTCAAGATGCTACTCACTTATTTCAGATTGAGTATCTCTCTATCACTCCCACCACCAGCCTCTCGTTTTCACCCAACAGACAGCTATCAATGGCCCGTTTCCTTAATCGTCATTGCTACTTTCTTGCAAATCATTTATTCTTTGTCCTTTATCTCTCCACATCACCGTCTCTATCTCTCGTTTCCCTTATCCCTATCCAGTATGAACCAGTATTTTATTTAATTCAAATGTTTAATCAATAATGTTTTATTATTGTTTAAGAAGGAACTGCAGATGCTGGAGAATCGAAGGTACACAAAAAAGCTGGAGAAACTCAGCGGGTGCAGCAGCATCTATGGAGCGAAGGAAATAGACAACGTTTCGGGCCAAAACCCTTCTTCAGATTGCAGCAGTCTGAAGAAGGGTTTCGGCCCGAAATGTTGCCTATTTCCTTCGCTCCATAGATGCTGCTGCACCCGCTGAGTTTCTCCAATGTTTTGTTATTAACTGGTCAGTCACGGTGGCACAGCGGTAGAGTTGCTGCCTTACGGCAAAACATATGCGGCACCAGAGACCCGGGTTCGATCCCGACTACGCCCGTGTGAGGTGCAGTCAAATCGGGGCCGCCCAGGATTGTCTCAGATGTGTCGTCAGTGAGAATCAAAGTTGTAGGGATTTGTTTCGGACTCCCCATTTGTCTGTACAGAGTTTGTGCGTTCTCCCCGTGATCTATGTGGGTTTTCTCCGAGATCTTCGGTTTGCTCCCACACTCCAAAGACGTGCAGGTTTGTAGGTTAATTGGCTTATTTAATTGTCTTGATAAAAAAAAAGTAATACTGTCCAAGTTGGCAACATGCAGAGTACTGCCCTGCCGACTACAAGGTTCAGAAGGTATTAATGTTTAATGTTTTTCTAACTGTCATTGTATGCCATGCTGTCACTTGCGGGTGGAGCACCAAGGCAAATTCCTTGTATGTGAATCCTTGGCCAATAAACTTATTCATTCATTCAAGAAGGGTCTCGACCTGAAACGTCGCCCATTCCTTCTCTCCAGCGATGCTGCCCGTCCCGCTGAGTTACTCCAGCTTTTTGCGTCTACCTTTGGAGTAACATTTGGGTATGTTTGCTGGAATCTCTGAACTGCCCTCCATTCAGTATATTCACCTCCTGGTAGTCGGTGTGTCACGGCCAGCCTCTATCCTCACTCCCCACGCACACTCCAAGGAGACTCAAAGACACGCTGCAATTACCAATCAACCTCTAATTTAGCTTCCAGCTAAACAGCCAATTAGTCTTAGGTCAAGCGACACATCAGGTGGAGACAGAAGAGTTTTTGATTTGAAAAGATTAACCCCATTCCTGCTGGAGCGTCTTGGTTAGTTTTGATCTAATATTTGTTCCAAAAAAGATCTAATTATTCAGAATGTTTTTATACTTCATTTCTGACCTTTCACCTTGGCATCTCATTTGACCCTTTCGCTCCCATTGTCTCAGTCAGTGGAGATTTCCCTCTAGGCGCTGTATAAATGCACATTGCCCCAGCATCCATGCTGGTTTGCCCCAAGTGCTCAACTCTCCCCCAAAGTTCGGGGCGGCACGGTGGCACAGCGGTAGAGTTGCTGCCTCACAGCCCCCGAGACCCGGGTTCGATCCTGACCACGGGTGCTGTCTTTGCGGAGTTTGTACGTTGTCCCCCGCGACCTGGTGGGTTTCCTCTGGGATCTCTGGTTTCCTCCCACACTCCAAAGGTTTGTAGGTTAATTGGCTTCGGTAAAATTGTAACTTGTGTTCAGTGTGTGTAGGATGGTGTTGATGTGCGGGGGGGTTGCTGGTCGGCATGGACACGATGGGCCGAAGGGCCTGTTTCTGCCCTACATCATTAAACTACAAAACAAAACAAAACTAATAATGATGGTGCAGTTTACGGGCCTTGGCATCATTGTCTACAAACTCTTCTGGGACGTCCCATCTTGGGTTGACTGAGTCCCCTCCTGGCCTGTCTCACAAAGGTGCTTCAAACTGCACTTCCACTCATGTCCCACAGTCACCCACCCCACACTGGCTCATCAGTAGACCCTGGCACCACTCTGAAGCTGCTCCATCCAGGCCCAGAACCTCTGTTGGGTCATCAAAGACATCTACTCAGCCGAGTGATCTTCTCACAGCCAAACTGGGGACACAGAAAGTGTAGGGAGGAACCGCCCTTCAACCCAAGGCAAACGCAAACACAAAAACTGACACAAAAAGCTGCAGTGACAGGCAGCATCTCAGCGTGACAGGCAGCATCTCTGGAGAAATGGAGTAGGGTCGAGACCCTTCTTCAGATTCAAGACTTCTTCAGTCCGAAGAAGGGTCTCGGCCCGAAATGTCACCCATTCCTTTCCTCCAGCGATGCTGCCTGACCTGCTGAGTTACTCCAGAGTTTTGTATCTGCCTTTGGGGGATATACAGAAACACCTCTGGACATCAAAACCCCATAAGGTGGTGAAATGGGAACGGTATTAGGCTGTGTGATTTGACTGAAAGGTGTTATGATTTCCCATAAATGTACCAATTGATCTGGTATTATTATGAAGTATTCTCCACAGACTTGCACTGCTGAAATCTACTCTCATTTGGTGCTTCAGTTCGAGCTCAACTTTGATTGCAACGAGAAAATTACTGATGCTTATACATTTTTTTTAAAAATCATAGCTTCGGTGGAACGGCCCACGTGATTGTGAATATTTAGACTGATGCCATACTTGCCCTGTATTTCGCACATCGATTTTTTCTGACCCCCATCGTAAGGTTGAATACTTTTCTGTGATTCTCCTCCCCGACTTCTTCTGGTCTTCCAGTGGCTTCCATGGTTATTTACGAGGGACACACGTGCGGTTAAAAAAATCACACGGAGTAACATGGAGGAAGGAACCGCAGATGCTGTTTTACAGCGATGAGAGACACGAAATGCTGGAGGAACTCAGCGGGACAGGCAGCAGCATCTCTGGAGAGAAGGAATGGGTGACGGGAGACACAGAGACATGAAAGGATAAGGTGTGAACACAAGACATCAAAGGGGAGATCAGAGGGTGGTGGAGGCCAGTTCTCTGGATACATTCAAGAGAGAGCTAGATAGGGCTCTTAAAAATAGCGGAGTCAGGGGATATTGGGAGAAGGCAGGAACGGGGTACTGATTGGGGATGATCAGCCTTGATCACATTGAATGGCGGTGCTGGCTCGAAGGGCCGAATGGCCTACTCCTGCACCTATTGTCTATTGTCTATTGGGACGAAAATCAAGGAAAAAGTAGAATTGACCATTGTCAGCTCGGGGAAGGTGACCACGAGGCAGACAAAGATACAATGGAATCAGGAGGACAGTCAAACTGATCGGAGAACTGGGATGGGGGAGGGATGGAGAGTAAGGGAAAGCATGGGTTACTTGAAGTTAGGGAGGTCATTCTCTAACAGCATATTCATAATATGATGGAGTTTGCAAAATTAGATGAAACATCTGCTCCATATAGTCCCCTTCCAATGAGACAGACCTCCATTTGTCGTGAATTGGACATGATGGGATGAGTTGAGAGAATGATGGTGAGAAATGGTGATTTATTCTGAAACGTGAGGTGCAATTCTGATCAGATCCAGTTGTTTCAAATAGTGTGACATGCGGTGCTTAACTCACATTAGTTCTGCCTGATTGTGCATCTCAAAATAGTACAATGGCTTAAAATAAATCTCACCTGGAGTTTCATGAGGAATGTGTGTTCTATGTTGCTATAGTTTCGTTTAGAGATAGAGCAAGAGTTGCTGCCTCACAGCGCCAGAGACCCGGTTTCAATCCTGACGACGGGTGCTGTCTGTACGGAGTTTGCACGTTCTCCCCGTGACCTGCGTGGGATTTTTCCACTGTCAGCAGGAAAGCTCACAAGTTCACAAGTTATAGGAGCAGAATTAGGCCATTCGACCCATCAAGTTTACTCCGCCATTCAGTCATGCAGGAAGATTACTCCCGATGTTGGGGAAGTCCAGGACAAGGGGTCACAGCTTAAGGATAAGGGGGAAATCCTTTAAAACCGAGATGAGAAGAACTTTTTTCACACAGAGAGTGGTGAATCTCTGGAACTCTCTGTCGCAGAGGGTAGTCGAGGCCAGTTCATTGGCTATATTTAAGAGGGAGTTAGATGTGGCCCTTGTGGCTAAGGGGATCAGATGGTATGGAGAGAAGGCAGGGATGGGATACTGAGTTGGATGATCAGCCATGATCATATTGAATGGCGGTGCAGGCTCGAAGGGCCGAATGGCCTACTCCTGCACCTAATTTCTATGTTTCTATGTCTATGTCATAGCTGATCTCTGCCTCCTCATCCCATTTTCCTGCCTTCTCCCCTTCACCCTTGACTCCCTTTCTTTCCTTTCATCAAGGGGAAGTTGTCCCCGTGATATACAAGTGAACATTGTTAGAGTGGGCAACCTTTCTGTATCATAAACAGTATTGTATTCTGGATTCAGACCAGTCTGAAGAAGAGTCTCGACCTGAAACGTCACCTATCTATCTATGTTCTCCAGAGCTCCAGAGATGCTGCCTGACCCACTGAGTTACTCCAGCACTTCATGCCCTTTTGAAAACTAAAACTGGAATGTGTAACATCTAGTAAAACTGGGGACCAAGATTCAGATGTTCCGCTGCCGTTAGACTTTTTGCCCTTCCAAATCCACAGATTCACCGAAAGACATGATTTAAGTGGAGGCCCGCCTCAAAGCCGTGAACATGTCTCGAGGTGTTTATCCTTTAAAATGAAGTGAAATCAAACTGAATGATGAATGTGCATGACATCGCTGATGAGAAATTAATTGCATGCTTAAAATACGGACGACATTCTGGTCTCAGCTTGGCTTTCGTCTGATTTATTGACTAAAGCCAAAAATGACTTATCCTGTGCGGATGGGAGGTAAAACTAGGAGAGATATAGAGGCCCGCTAACACGCAGGGAGAAGAAAGGGACTTTGGCGTCTCTCTTCAAACAAATTGAAAGTAAAGTTTTAATGGGTCAACTCGATGCAAATGGGAATGCGCTGGGCTTGAGGAGCCTTGTTCTACCAGAATGAGAGCAGACCTCCAGCTTCTGAGACTGATTGTTCTCCAAGGGTTAACACCAGTCACAGACTCGGGGAAATTAATGTAAAGGAGTTCGGAATTCCCCACATGTGCAAGCGCTGCTCTGATCAGTAGCTGAGGCAAGGTTATCTATTCGTAGGGCGGGGAGGAAGGGAGCAAAGATATTTTTAAAGGCAGACGCACTCTCCTTGAGTTTGAATTTAATAAGCTCCTTTTTGTGTTGTAGGGGGTGAGATGCCTGTGACATTGTCATTCAGACATGTTTGAAACTGTTATTTTTAGATGTGAGCAGGTAATTGGTCGAAGTGACCATGAAGGTATCAGGGTTGTTGTAACAAAACAGCAGTTAGTCCGCTAACAATGTTACGGGAAGAAAATCTAAAATAGTGCTTTAATATGTGAACATAGAGGGAGTGGACTTTTACTGCCTTCCCTTGCTGTAGAAAATGTTGTCTGCTGTGGGAAGAAGTTCATGTTAAATTCTATATTGTGTTGTGGTTTTCTTTTGATTTGCATGGCTATATGGCAACCCACATTCTTCAATGTACAGCACTTTGGTCAACATGAGTTGTTTGTAAATGTGCTATATAAATAAAATTAATTGATTTAAACTCTCTAGAATTTAGGAGATTGAGGGGGGATCTTATAGAAACTTACAAAATTCTTAAGGGGTTGGACAGGCTAGATGCAGGAAGATTGTTCCCGATGTTGGGGAAGTCCAGGACAAGGGGTCACAGCTTAAGGATAAGGGGGAAATCCTTTAAAACCGAGATGAGAAGAACTTTTTTCACACAGAGAGTGGTGAATCTCTGGAATTCTCTGCCACAGAGGGTAGTTGAGGCCACAGTTCATTGGCTATATTTAAGAGGGAGTTAGATGTGGCCCTTGTGGCTAAAGGGGATCAGAGGGTATGGAGAGAAGGCAGGTACGGGATACTGAGTTGGATGATCAGCCATGATCATATTGAATGGCGGTGCTGGTTCGAAGGGCCGAATGGCCTACTCCTGCACCTATTGTCTATGTTTCTATGATTGATTGGTAGTGTTTAATAGTGTTGAATAGTGCTTTAATTATCACATGTGCAACTGCACAGTGAGATTCTCTGTGCATATATAATACACATGCTAGTGCCACCATTATTGGTCCCATGTCTGGTTGGGCCTCACGCTTGATGCACTGGAGCGGTTCCCGTGAACCGCCCGGCTATCTTTGTGTAGTGTTGGAGGCATTACCCTGGTTCACCTCACCCCACTACTGGCCCAGTTGTGCCCAAAACGTCTCCAGCTCCCGCCCGGTCCCATAGACCATCCCATGAGCTTTCGGGTCCCACACAGCGAGTTGGGAATCTGTGGAATTCTCTGCCTCAGAAGGCAGTGGAGGCTGGTTCTCTGGATCTTTCGAGAGAGGGAGTTATGCCCCTGTCCATATAACCATATAACATATAACCATATAACAATTACAGCACGGAAACAGGCCATCTCGGCCCTACAAGTCCATGCCGAACAAATTTTTTTCCCCTTAGTCCCACCTGCCTGCACTCGTACCATAACCCTCCATTCCCTTCTCATCCATATGCCTATCCAATTTATTTTTAAATTATACCAATGAACCTGCCTCCACCACTTCCACTGGGAGCTCATTCCACACCGCCACCATCTCTGCATAAAGAAGTTCCCCCTCATATTACCCCTAAACTTCTGTCCCTTAATTCTGAAGTCATGTCCTCTTGTTTGAATCTTCCCTATTCTCTAAGTGTCCCACTTAGGAAACCTGAACGGAAACCTCTGGAGACTTTGCGCCCCACCCAAGGTTTCCGTGCGGTTCCCGGAGGTTGCAGGCGGTTCCCGGAGGTTGCAGGTAGTGGAAGCAGGTAGGGAGACTGACAAAAAAACCTCCGGGAACCGCACGGAAACCTTGGGTGGGGCGCAAAGTCTCCAGAGGTTTCCGTTCAAGTTTCCTAAGTGGGACAGGGGCATTAGATGGAGCTCTTAGGGATAGCAGAGTTAAGGGATATGGAGAGAAGGCAGGAACGGGGTACTGATTGTGGAGGATCAGCCATGATCACATTGAATGGCGGCACTGGCTCGAAGGGCCGAATGGCCTACTCCTGCACCTATTATCAATTCTCTATTGTTTAAATTGCAGCGAGTGTGCGGGAGGATCGGTGGGGAGAGAACGATGGGATTTGTGTTGGATCCATGTAAACCCGAGGCTTGGTGAGGAGTCGGTGGGGCTGAGGGACTGAATCTCTCCATGAATCAGTGCCAACTATAGCTGGGTAATGAATGCCACCTTGGAGAATTTCATTTTAAATGTATGATTGGCTTAATGTGAATTCAAATGAATAACACGATACTCAAGGCAAAATCTAGCTTTGAGCCTCTGTAAGTGCAAAATATTCAAAGGTAGACTGCACCTGAGGGATGCAATGATTCCCTGATCATTACTTTTCTCCTCTGGAATACTTATTTCCTTCTTTCAGTTCATTACACGCCGGCTCAGATCGCTCATTGGTTTAATCTGTGTTGGTTGCCATGGTGTCCATTTCCCCATTCAGGGTTACTCCCCCTGCTCCCCCCTCTCGCCACCTTCATCTCGCCTACATTGCAAATATTGTTGCCATGCCGACAAGTGGATGGGGAGGAAGGAGGGTGGGGGGAGGGCTTACTTTTCACCAGCCCAAACGTCAATCAACCATCTACCTGTCTTGCTATTGAGGGAGCCCAGCGTAGGTTTACAATGTTAATTCCCGGGATGGCGGGACTGTCAGATGCTGAGAGAATGGAGCAGCTGGGCTTGTACACTCTGGAGTTTAGAAGGATGAGAGGGGATCGCATTGAAACATATAAGATTGTTAAGGGCTTGGACACGCTAGAGGCAGGAAACATGTTCCCGATGTTGGGGGGAGTCCAGAACCAGGGGCCACACAGTTTAAGAATAAGGAGTTAGCCATTTAGAACGGAGACGAGGAAACACTTTTTCTCACAGAGAGTGGTGAGTCTGTGGAATTCTCTGCCTCAGAGGGCGGTGGAGGCAGGTTCTCTGGATGCTTTCAAGAGAGAGTTAAATAGGGCTCTTAAAAATAGTGGAGTCAGGGGATATGGGGAGAAGGCAGGAACGGGGTACTGATTGGGGATGATCAGCCATGATCACATTGAATGGCGGTGCTGGCTGGAAGGGCCGAATGGCCTCCTCCTGCACCTATTGTCTATTGTCTATTGACAATGGGTAAAGGGGGGGGGAGGGGGGAGGGAGAAATACTGCCAGACGTGGAAAGATAAGCAGATGGACCAACATGACGGACCTAATACCTTCAGGGCGGTTCAGTGGCGTAGCGGTAGAGTTGCTGCCTCACAGGGCCAGGGTCCCGGGTTCGATCCTGACTACTGGCGCTTGTCTGTACAGAGTTTGTACGTTCTCCCCGCGACCTGCGTGGGTTTTCTCCAGTAGCTCCGCTTTCCTCCCACGCTCCAAAGACGCTCAGGTTTGTAGGTTAATTGGGTTGGTATCATTGTAATATTGTCCCTAGTGTGTGTAGAACAGTGTCAATGTGCGGGGATCGCTGGTCGGCACGGACCCGGTGTTTCCGCGTTGTATCTCTAAACTAAACCAAACTAAACTACATACAGTAGGCCTGATCGGGCATATGGGAAGAATGCCAGCTAAATTGTATCTGTTTAACGGAAGGAGTCGAGCTAACACGACAGGTGAATTGAGAACAGTGATTAGTACATGGGAACATGATATTGTTGCTGCCACAGAGATATGTTTGAGGGAAGTGTAGAATCTCAAGGCTCCAGCGTTCCAGGGTTTAGAGTCTACAAGCGTAACAGGGGGAAGGAAGCTCTGAAATAGGAGATGTCGCTGCAATATTAATTCAGGGCTCGATCACCGTAGTGGGGAGGAAGGACATCCAAGCAGTCACTGCATATGACGAGGTGGAGCTTGCAAACGGGGAGGCAGACATTTGGCTGGATGCACTGCAGGTGATGGGGAGAAACTGTGTGGGCAAATCAAAGAGAAAGGGCGCAGCGGTAGAGTTGCTGCCTTACAGCGCCAGAGAGCCGGGTTCCATCCTGACTACGGGTGCTGTCTGTATGGAGTTTGCGCATTCTCTTCATGACAAGTGTGGTTTTTCTCCCGGTGATCTGGTTTCCTCCCACACTCCACAGACATAGAAACATTGAAAATAGGTGCAGGCGCAGGTCATTTGGCCGTCCCAGCCAGCACCGCCATTCATTGTGATCATGGCTGATCATCCACAATCAGTAACCCGTGCCTGCCTTCTCCCCACATCCCTTGATTCCGCTAGCCCCTAGAGCTCTATCTGAAGGGGCTGTCCCACTTGGGCGACCTCATTGGCGAGTTTAGAAGGGTTTGAAAAAATGACATGTTGAAGACCTCCTTCGACTATGTAGAAGACTAGCTTCGACTAGCTACGACTAGCTACGACTTAGCTTTGACTAACTTCGACTAACTTCGGGAAAATTGGACACCGAATAGTGAAGAGTGAAGTCCACCTCCTTCGATCCCCTTCGACCTCCCTACGACTATGATGAAGACTATCTACGATTACCTTGTGCGGACTCAGTGGGCCAAATGTCCAGTTTCTGCACTGTATCACTAAACTAAACTAAACTAAATGAGCACTTGAATCACCAGGGACTAGCTGGGTGGCTGAGACAGCTCCAACCTCTGAAATATCCTGAGCATGTTCCTATTGGTCTCACTTTAGTCATGTTACTCTTTGAGACGGCTGCAGATTACTGATGCATGTTGTGAGGCTCAGAGAACGCCTTCAAGGTGGACCACTTTGGGGCAGGTATGTGACCTTGATGGTAGGACTTAATCTAATATACCTAAGATCCTACCTAAAGATCTAGGTCGATTGAGGATAAATGCGTGGGAAGGGACAGCAGGTGCTGGATTAAACCAAAGATTGACACAAAAACCTGGAATAACTCAGCGGGCCAGACGTCTGAAGAAGGGTCCCGACCCGAAACGTCACCCATTCCTTCTCTCCAGAGATGCTGCCGACAAGCTATTACACTCTCTTACAGTTGAATGGAACCTCAACAATGCAGTCAGTGTGCAGTGTCTAGTTGGGGCCAGCATGGCTGGGGTTAACTACACAATAAAACTTCCAGCAGAACATGTTCCAGCAGAACATGTAACAGAAAAATTGGATGTTAAGTAAAGCTGCACTAAATCTTAATATTTCTCCACGTTTTTACGCTACATTTGTCCCATCAATATAAACCTCAGACACTGGTGGTAAATGGGCACAATTTGTTCCTGTCCTGCCATCATTTTGAACATTGTAAATCTCTCACTAAACTGTGTTAGAATGAATTTAAGGTTGAGGTCAAAGTTAAACCACATCCCTTGGAGTATTTCTGAGTCGCTCACATCAGATAAAATGGTATGGTATGTGAATGCGAATGGTATGTTGGCTTTCATTGCAAAAGGATTTGAGTATAGGAGCAGGGAGGTTCTACTGCAGTTGTACAGGGTCTTGGTGAGACCACACCTGGAGTATTGCGTACAGTTTTGGTCTCCAAATCGGAGGAAGGACATTATTGCCATAGAGGGAGTGCAGAGAGGGTTCACCAGACTGATTCCTGGGATGTCAGGACTGTCTTATGAAGAAAGACTGGATAGACTTGGTTTATACTCTCTAGAATTTAGGAGATTGAGAGGGGATCTTATAGAAACTTACAAAATTTTTAAGGGGTTGGACAGGCTAGATGCAGGAAGATTGTTCCCGATGTTAGGGAAGTCCAGGACAAGGGGTCACAGCTTAAGGATAAGGGGGAAATCCTTTAAAACCGAGATGAGAAGAACTTTTTTCACACAGAGAGTGGTGAATCTCTGGAACTCTCTGCCACAGAGGGTAGTTGAGGCCAGTTCATTGGCTATGTTTAAGAGGGAGTTAGATGTGGCCCTTGTGGCTAAGGGGATCAGGGGGTATGGAGAGAAGGCAGGTACGGGATACTGAGTTGGATGATCAGCCATGATCATATTGAATGGCGGTGCAGGCTCGAAGGGCCGAATGGCCTACTCCTGCACCTAATTTCTATGTTTCTATGTTTCTATGTTTCTAAAAGCAGGTGGCGTTTATGTTAAATCTGTCGCGATCTGACCATATCCCAGGGCACCTTACTCCAGTGGAGTAGTTCTCGAGCGGGCTTGCTGTTGTCCGGTGAGAACGTTGCCACATCATGTGCTGTAGGTGTCAGGGTCTGACCCAGCTAGTGTAGTTGGCCAAGGGATAAACACAGACGGGATTCTGGGGAGGCTAAAGAGCCTGTCCCACTTAGGCTATTTTTTAGGCGACACGGCACATGGTCGCTGGGACATGTCGCCTGTACGGTCGTGAGTCGTCTGCTCAGTCGCCCAAAGAGTCGTAGCGTCTTTCTGGGTCGCCGCTGGATTTTCAACATGTTGAAACATTTTCGGAGACAGTCGGAAGCAGTGGGTTGGATTCCAATGAGCGTAGCTTGACTTCTCCTGATGTAGGTGACAATAGACAATAGGTGCAGGAGTAGAGGCCATTCGGCCCTTCGAGCCAGCACCGCCATTCAATGTGATCATGGCTGATCATCCCCAATCAGTACCCCGTTCCTGCCTTCTCCCCATATCCCCTGACTCTGCTATTTTAAAGAGAGCCCTATCTAGCTCTCTCTTGAAAGCATCCAGAGAACCTGCCTCCACCGCCCTCTGAGGCAGAGAATTCCACAGACTCACCACTCTCTGTGAGAATGTTGTCACCAGGTGATGTGGGTTGTCCGGTGGGCGGCGCGGCTCTGGCCAGCAGCGGCCTCTGCAGCCTGTCCGCGTTTTTATTATTTTTTGTCTGTGTTTCTGTGTAGTCTTTGTTATTTTATGTTGGGGTGTGTGTGTGGGGGGGGGGGGGTGGGGTGGGAGGGGGGGGGGGGAACTTTTTGAATCTCTCC
Organism: Leucoraja erinaceus; assembly: GCF_028641065.1. NCBI lineage: Eukaryota > Metazoa > Chordata > Chondrichthyes > Rajiformes > Rajidae > Leucoraja > Leucoraja erinaceus. The sequence continues at coordinate 3,306,318 of NC_073408.1, read as the reverse complement.
CTGCACTGAGACCCGACCTTTTCTCGTCGGGTCTCAGCCGTCGTTGAGGCCGTAACGAGGAGCGGCCTCCAACAGGAAGAAGCCGGGGACTCAGGTGTCGACTCACCTCACCGTCGCGGAGCTGGCCGGGTCCGGAGCGGTGGAGGAGCGCTGCTGCTGCTGCTGCTGTTGCTGCTGCTGCTGCTGCTGCTGCCGGAGAGTCGGAGGCTCTCTACAGGTCTGTGGACGACGGCGCCGAGCCCACGGCTCCCTGGGGGGAGACCGCTTTTCGGGGCTTCTGCGGCGGCGACTTCTCCCGCCCGAGTTGCGGGGTCGAAGAGCTCCTGGAGCGGGGCCTAACACCACTGCCCCGCGCGGCTGGAATGGCTGCGGACTCTGCGAGCGCACACCGGGGGCTCCAACACCAAGACCCGGTGTGCGACCTCGCACCACCCGGCGTGGCTTTAATGGCCGCGGGACAATCGCCATCGCCAGCCGGGGGCTTTGACTTTGACTCTGACATCGGGGGGGGGGGGGAGTGCAGTGGAGAGATACGTTTATTTGGCCTCCATCACAGTTATGTGATGGATGTTTATGTTAAATGTAATTATGTTGTGTCTGGGGTCTATTTGTGTGTTATGTATGGCTGCAGAAACGGCATTTCGTTTGGACCTCCAGGGGTCCAAATGACAAATAAATTGATTCTGATTCTGATTCTGATTCTGATTCTGATTCTGATTGTCGCCGTTGCTGACTTTGTTGTTAAAGTAATGATTCTATTTCAAATGTTATGTCGAAGGTGGTGGTCCAGTCGCTGTTTTTTCAGCAACCTGCTACAACTATGACAGTCGCCAGCAGTCGCCTAAAAATAGCCTAAGTGGGACATAACGCTGTTCCTCTTTGCAATAGCGACATGGGACATGTCCCACACACACGTGGGCTGGCAGAAAGGCCTTGGTTTGACACCCCTTCAGAAAGACACATGGACGAGCTGCAGAGAGTTGTCTCATCAACAAATAGATGGAAATATTGCATTGGCTCGGAATACGGAGGCTGTTTGCTCTGTAATTTATGTGGAGAGTCCTAACCTTGCGCATTGACCCTTTACATAATTTTATTGCCTCTCCCTTATCTTGCCGCGTCCCTGGAGTCAGCATGCAGCAGACTATTCTAATTATTTGTACTTTAACTGGCAATAATTCTGCCTTTCGTTACACGGCCGACCTTGTCAGTGATTAATTGGAGAGCTTCCCCCCAGGGTGTTGAAGTGGCTGTGTTATCCTGTGCTTATCCTGTGCTCACCACAAGCCCACCTCTCCAATGCATGAAAAGCGCTCTGAGCACACCTCAGCATTCTACCCCCACTCATCATCGACAAGAGTTGCTCAGATTGTTCAACAGACACTTCTTGGAGCTGTGAACTAATCTCCCCAGTCCACCGGGAACTGCATTTTATCAGAAGCATTGTGGTATAAACATTGTGGTAAATACTCGCTCCCACTTTCCATTTGTTCAGCTTTTTCTTCTCTGCGTCGTTTCATCTCTGCTTGCCGCTGAAGTTTATCAAGAATATTCTTACCTCAGACTGTCAGTGTGGGTTTCAGAGGGACCTAACCCCCAGCTAGATGCACGGGGCTGTTTCACGTCTGATAACCAACACCAGGTCTACGCGACAATGTTTCCATGTGGTTGCGTGGCTCTCCCTGTGACAGGCCTGGATAGAGTGGATGTGGAGAAGATGCTCCCGCTATTGGGAGAGTCTAGGACTAGAGGACGCAGCCTACGAATTAAAGGGCGCTACTTTAGGAAGGAGGAGGAATTTCTTTAGTCAGAGGGCGGTGAATCTGTGGAATTCATTGCCACAGAAGGCTGTGGAGGCCAAAACATTGGATATTTTTAAGGCAGAGGTAGATAGATTCTTGATTAGTACAGGTGTCAAGGGTTATGGGGAGAAGGCAGGAGAATGGGGCTGAGAGGGGAAGATAGATCAGCCTTGATTGAATGGCAGAGTAGACTTGTTGGGCCGAATGGCCTAATTCAGCCAATTCGACTCCTGGAACTTGCCTCCACCGCCCTCTGAGGCAGAGAATTCCACAGACTCACCAACTCTCTGTGAGAAAAAGTGTTTCCTCGTCTCCGTTTTAAATGGCTAACTCCTTATTCTTAAACTGTGTGGCCCCTGGTTCTGGACTCCCCCAACATCGGAAACATGTTTCCTGCCTCTAGCGTGTCCAAGCCCTTAACAATCTTATATGTTTCAATGAGATCCTCTCTCATCCTTCTAAACTCCAGAGTGTCCAAGCCCAGCTGCTCCATTCTCTCAGCATTTGTAAAGAATCTTGAAAGGAATATTTCTTATTTATCCATACATTGTACACTATGAGCACATTCAGCCCATCGAACCTATGCTTGTCCTCAGAACAATTCCACCCCCCCCACATACACACACAAACCAGATAAAGTTCAGGAAAATGCTTTGGGGCCGGGAGACTGTTATTTATTGATGACTAATTTATCGGTCGGCAGGCCTGTCACTTGCTATTTCCCAAAGTCAATTCCATCTAACGTTTTTAGTTTAAGCATCCATGCTGTGTTCTGACTGCACCTTGTTGGCCTTCAGCTTGTAGAAAGATAGAAACATAGAAAATAGGTGCAGGAGTAGGCCATTCGGCCCTTCGAGCCAGCACCGCCATTCAATATGATCATGGCTGATCATCCAAAATCAATATCCCGTTCCTGCGTTTTCCCCATATCCCTTGATTCCGTTAGTTCTAAGAGCTAATTCTAACTCTTGTAAATATCCAGTGAATTGGCCTCCAATTCCTTCTGTGGCAGAGAATTACACAGATTCACAACTCTCAGGGGGAAAAGGTTTTTCCTCATCTCAGTCCAAAATGGCCTACCCCTTATTTTGAAACTGGACTCCCCCAACATCGAGATCAAGCCTGTCCAATCCCTTAAGAATTGTATATGTTTCTATAAGATATCCTCTCATCCTTCTAAATTCCAGTGAATACAAGCCCAGTCGACCCATTCTTTCATCATATGACAGTCCCGCCATCCCGGGAATTAACCTGGTGAACCTACGCTGCACTCCCTCAATAGTAGGAACGTCCTTCCTCAAATTAGGTGACCAAATCTGCAGACAATACTCCAGGTGTGGTCTCACCAGGGCCCTGTACAACTGCAGTAGGACCTCCTTACTCCTATACTCAAATCCTCTTGAAATGGTGGCCAACATGCCCTTTGTATTCTTCACTGCCTGCTGTACCTGTTTCACAATAGGACAGAGAGTTCTGATGCCAGGGCACCCCCGGTCAGTACACTGTTCGGCTGTGGACAACTTGCTCCTTCTGCCAACCAGCACGGCTGTAAATTGCCGCGGGACTCGCTAGCGCCCGCCGGGGGCTCCAACATCAAGACCCGGGGCGGGGCCTTACATCGCCCGGCGTGGCTTTGAGTGGCCGCGGACTTGCTAGCGCCCGCCGGGGCCTTTGACCTCGACTTCGGGAGAGGAATGGAGAGCAGGGGAGAGATAAGACTTTGCCTTCCATCACAGTGAGGAGGAGACTCACTGTGATGGATGTTTGTGTGAATTATGTTGGTGTGTGTCTTGGTTCTTTTCTTGTATGACTGCAGAAACCAAATTTCGTTTGAACCTCATGTGAGGTTCAAATGACAAATAAAAGGTATTGTATTGTATTCCTGCGGGCTCTGAATGTTCCTCGCGTTCTGTACAACAAATATGTGATTTGCAGGAGTCTGACTGATGATAATGAGAGAAGATGAGCAACTAATGTTCAAGTTGTCTTCATAATTGATCGAATTTCCTCACTCCGCGACAAAAAACTGCTGTTCATTTATCATGGTGACAATGGCAGAATGTTGAGGCAGGCACTATCACAATGGGCACTAGGGGTGCTGCATTGATGGCAGCCGCTGCCTACAGTCGGCCTACTGGTTTTCTGTCTTTTTTTAATTTTTAGTCAGTTTTAAAAGTTTGTTTTGGGGATTCTTTAGCTTTTCTATGTGGGGGAGGGGGGTAGGGTAAGGGGGAAACTGTATCCCAGTCACTTCCTGGCGAGGACGTGACTATTCTCCCTTAAACCTGTGCTTCTTTGGAGTGTGGGAGGAAACCGAAGATCTCGGAGAAAACCCACGCAGGTCACGGGGAGAACGTGCAAACTCCGTAGAGATAGTACCTGTAGTCAGGATGGAACCTGGGTCTCTGGCGCTGTAAGGCAGCAGCTCTACCGCTGTGGCACCGTGCCTCCCAAGTAAGTCCAAGATTTAATTATCCATAATATCATAGAGGGAGACTATTTGGCATATTGATCATCGATGGGGATGAGAGATCTGGGTCTCAACTCCCAGGTGGCCCATCATTTATTTATCTATTTCTCTATTAAATCAGGTAATGTCGTGCTTGAGGTCTTTCCAGTATAAATGATTGCTCCATGAATTGGTCACTGTTTAGCAGGCATCACTGAGATACAATCAATGTCTTCAGGCTTATGAAATGTGAAACTGATAAACAATTTCCTTATACAACAATGACACTTTTGAGAATGTTATTTTATAGTCTGTTGGTTGTAATAAAAGATCCATTTAACTTACAAATTATCTCGTTCGCCTGTAACTGGACCCCAAATTGAGAATTAATTGTTTTAAAGCATTATCGCAACAGCTGGAAGCACAAACGAGAGGCTGGAAACATCAGTGGATTGGGTAGCAGCTGGGAACAAGCACGGATTAGTAACAAGAGACATGCAGGAAATGTACAGCGAGTTGATCAGGGCCAGTGGAAGTAGAACCAGAGACTTGACCTCTTCAGGTCATGGAAAGCATATTCTCGATGCACCACGGCTTGCTTTGGGAACAACTCCATTATTTATTCCCTTATCGTGTATCCATACACTGTAAATGGCTCGATTCTAATCAGGCCTTGTCTTTCCGCTGACTGGTTAGCACGCAATATAAGCTTTTCTCTGTACCTCGGTACACATGTCAATAAATTGCAGTCAATGAGTCATAGAATGATATAGTGTAGAAACAGGCCCTCCGGCCCAACTTGTCCCAGCTACACTAGTCCCACCTGCCTGTGTATGGTCCATATCCCTCCAAACTTGTCCAATCCAGTTCAGTTCAGTTCAGTTCCATTTTACTTGTCATATGTAGGTTAACACTGGTTCAACGGTACAATGAAATGTGTTTGACAAGACAACGGGTCACCATGTACCTGTCTAATTGTTTCTTAACCGTTGGGATAATCCCTGCCTCAACTACCTCCTCTGGCAGCTTGTTCCATACACCCACCACCCTTTGTGTGAAAAGGTAAATTAAAAGCCAAAGATCCTTCATCAGAAGTGGGAAACAAACCAGGTAGTTTTAAACTGTACAGGGAAAAGAGCCTCAGACATAGAGGCTCGGGCAGTGTAGACTGGGCATCTTGGTTGCCATGGGCCAAAGTTGGGCCAAAGGGTCTATTTCCATGCTGTGTGACTATGGAATGCAATGGGGTGATGTGGACTCACTCTGGGTATACTGGGTGGAAGATCAGGGAAACCTCTAGTTACACCTCCTGATTGCCTTCACCAAATGGCTGGAGTTTGCAGTTGTAACCAGGAAGTATATCCGTGACACTTCCTCCCACCCTGCCTGCTGTAAGGATTCCATCCCATGCTCCCATGTCCCCGTCTCCAGATTGTGGGCTCTGATGATGAGACCTTCCATGCGGGTACCTCAGTGATGTCTCCCATTTTCCCCTCTCCTCTACCACAGATGGTAGAGAACGTACAAACTTCCTACAGACAGCGCCCGTAGTCAGGATCGAACCCGGGTCTCCGGCACTGTAAGGCAGCAACTCTACCGCTGCACCACCGTGCCGCTCCTTATCTTGATTTATTTTGCTGACAAAGTTACACAAAGTACTCGTCCTTTCTTCTTCCCCGCCACGCCCCCCCCCCCCCCTCCCCCACCCCCCCACGTCAGGACCACCTTGGATTTCGCCTGCCAAAACATCACTGAGAGTTTGAAGTGGCTGGAGTTAGAAGCAAGCACGGTAACATCAGAAATGACAGCAGGTGGGCAGTGACCATTGGCAGGCCAGGAACATCTGGAAACAAGGTTCAGGAACATCTGGAAACGAGGTTCAGGAACATCTGGAAACAAGGGTCAGGAACATCTGGAAACAAGGGTCAGGAACATCTGGAAACAAGGGTCAGGAACATCTGGAAACAAGGGCCAGGAACATCTGGAAACAAGGGCCAACATCTGGAAACAAGGGTCAGGAACATCTGGAAACAAGGGCCAGGAACATCTAGAAACAAGGGTCAGGAACATCTGGAAACAAGGGTCAGGAACATCTGGAAACAAGGGTCAGGAACACCTGGAAACAAGGGTCAGGAACATCTGGAAACAAGGGCCAGGAACATCTGGAAACAAGGGCCAGGAACATCTGGAAACAAGATTCAGGGTCATGAACATCTGGAAACAAGGGTCAGGAACATCTGGAAACAAGGGTCAGGAACATCTGGAAACAAGGGTCGGGAACACCTGGAAACATCAGCTCGGGTCAGTTACATTAGGAAGCATCAGTGAGCACTGATTACAGGCAGCTAGATGATTTGTTTCCAATGATATTTGTAAGTGGAGTCTGTGGATGTCTCTCAGTGGGGTCGCATGGTCCAATTATTCACTGATGTTTCCATCTGTTGCTAATTCTCTCAGCTGTTTGCCTTCCTATTTGCATCCTTTGATTGACAGCGAGCATGCTCAGGAATCTCAGAGTGACGTTCCTGATTGTGCATTTATCTGCCAATGTATCAGTGGGAATCACGGAGTCACACTGGGCCCCAAATACCAATATTGGCAACATAATGCAGGCGCAATAACCCGGGTCCCATTTCATAGAGTATCATCCAATTCAATTTAAAACTGGGCTACTTAAGGTGAAATCCGCACTGGTTCTGTGTAGGTTGGTCAAGTGCGTAGGTTGAATAGTGAACCTTATGGGCCTGTCCCACACACGCAACTTTTTTGGCAACTTGCCGGCACCCGCCATAGGTCGTTGCAGGTGGCCGAAAATTTTCAACATGCTGAAAATCCAGCAGCGACCAGAAAAAGGTACGACTCTTTGGGACAAGTCGCCAGGGTGTCGCCCGTGTGGTCGTGAGTCGTCTCCTCAGTTGCCCAAAGAGTCGTGGCGTCTTTCTGGTCCCCGCTGGATTTTCAACATGTTGAAAATTTTCGGCGACCTATGACAGGTGCCGGCAGTCGCTGGAAAAGTCGCGCAAGTGGGACAGGCCCTTTAAGGAGAGAGAGGGAGATCTTTTCTGAGAGGGGATTTGAGAGAGCCTTAGCAATTGGGCTTTGGAAGCCGGCAAGGAGCCAACTATCTTTGAGGATCGTCGGACCGGTCAAGGATATGGAGATAAGTAGAAACTTTTTTAAAAAATTGATGAAAGATAAGAATTTTAAAACTAGATGTTACCAGGCTGGGAACCGATGTCGGTTAGAACACAAAGTGCTGGAGTAACGCACAAAATTAAAGGATGTAAATGCAGCGTCATGGTGATACAGCGGTAGAGTTGCCGGTTCACAGCGCCAGAGACCTGGGTTCAATCCTGACCACGGGTGCTGTGTATAGACTTTGTACATTCTCCCTGTGACCCTGTGGGGTTTTTTCCCGGTGCTCTGGTTTCATCTCACACTCCAAAGACGAGCAGCTTTGTAGGTTAATTGGCTTCTGTAAATTGTCCCTGGAGTGTCGGATAGAAATAGTGTAAGGGTGATGGACTGGGTGGGCCAAAGGGCCTGTTTCCACGCTGTATCTCTAAACCAGTGGTTCCCAACGTGGGGTGTATGCCCCACAGGGGGGCAATTTGATTTTTAAGGGGGGCAACTGAGGAGGTCTGGGTCCAAATTTTCGAGTTTTTTTTTTTTTTTGATTTTCCATCAGGTAAACATATGTAGTTTTTGTTTCAGATGTTATTTTGAGTAAATAATTTTTTTGGGGTAAAAAAGGTCTTTATTGTGTAGTTATTACATAATCCAAGGTATTGGCGTTTTAAGCTTCTTCAGCTGAAACGGAGTTCACTTTTTGAATGATAAGAATTATATATCACCACATTTTTTTAGATATATTTTAGAGGTGATTAGGTAGGGCATGGCCAAAACAATGTTGGGAACCACTGCTCTAAACTAAATGAATAGATTACATACGGAATTGTTGTGTGATCATCGAATTTCAGATAATCTTAGGTTATTTCACCCACTCACTGCCAGACTTTGTGACTATTCCAAACACATTTCACTTGGGAACTACCATGGGTTAGCACCGTAATAATGAGATGGCTTGTCTTTATAGTGTAGGAAGGAACTGATTGATGCTGGTTTAAACCGAAGATAGTCACAAAAATGTGGAATTCTCTGCCTCAGAGGATGCTTTCAAGAGAGAGCTAGATAGGGTTCTTAAAGATAGCAGATTCAGGGGATATGGGGAGAAGGCAGGAACGGGGTACTGATTGGGGATGATCAGTAGTCAGGATCGAACCCGGGTCTCCGGCGCTGTAAGGCAGCAACTCTGCCGCTGCGCCACCGTGCCGGACCATCCTTTGATGACGAGCAGAGAGGGGGGAAACTTGCCAACAGACCCCAAACAGCTGAAGCAGCAAATCTATTGCCTTCGGAGCGATCCGAGTGTTAAACGAATCTGGCATCAGAATCTGGGAATTGAGTTCTGCAATTCCATTAAAAATGTCACCATTAAGTCAATTGCGAGACAAGGAGATGAAAGGACCCTGATTGACTGAGCTTCTTCCAGTGAGAGAGGCAGAATGTTGATCGTATCTTGCAGTGTTTAGCGGGTCTTACACTGACCACACAAAGCGTGACATTAGAAACATGAAGGTACACACAAAAAAATGCTGGAGAAACTCAGCGGGTGCAGCAGCATCGATGGAGCGAAGGAAATAGGCAACGTTTCGGGCCGAAACCCTGAAGGAAATAGGCAACGTTTCGGGCCGAAACCCTGAAGGAAATAGGCAACGTTTCGGGCCGAAACCCTGAAGGAAATAGGCAACGTTTCGGGCCGAAACCCTGAAGGAAATAGGCAACGTTTCGGGCCGAAACCCTTCCGGGTTTCGGCCCGAAACGTTGCCTATTTCCTTCGCTCCATAGATGCTGCTGCACCCGCTGAGTTTCTCCAGCTTTTTTTTGTGTACCTTCGATTTTCCAGCATCTGCAGTTCCTTCTTGAACACACTAGAACCATGGCCTTGGTTAGATGTCCTAAGGTTTGGTTAGAGATTATTCATTGATTTCATGCTCCACCTCTTGTTAATATAATTTTTCAACATTCTAACTTTCTTCACAATACTATGGCAGAACATTACCTGCTTCCTTTAACGAAGTGATCAAGGGAGGTGGGGTCCTGGGGGTTGGGAGATGGGGGGGTCACAGGTTGGGGACTCTGGACTGAAGGTCTTAGGTTGGGAACTGGGGGCAAGGGAGTCAGAATTGGGGAGTAGGGATTGGGAAGATCAGGCTTGGGGGCATGTTTGGCAGAGAGAGTTGTGGAAGGGCAGCCGAGGTGAAAGATCAGGAAGCATGGATTCAAAGTTAGAGTGGAAAGCATTGATAGTTTAGTTTAGTTTACTGTACAGTGAAAAGTGTTTTCATTGCCTGCCATCCAGTCAATGGAAAGACTATATGATAACAATCATAGAAACATAGAAATTAGGTGCAGGAGGAGGCCATTCGGCCCTTCGAGCCTGCACCACCATTCAATATGATCATGGCTGATCATCCAACTCAGTATCCTGTACCTGCCTTCTCTCCATACCCTCTGATCCCTTTAGCCACAAGTGCCACATCTAACTCCCTCTTAAATATAGCCAACAAACTGTGGCCTCAACTACCCTCTGTGGCAGAGAGTTCCAGAGATTCACCACTCTCTGTGTGAAAAAAGTTCTTCTCATCTCAGTTTTAAAGGATTTCCCCCTTATCCTTAAACTGTGACCTTGTCCTGGACTTCCCCAACATCGGGAACAATCTTCCTGCATCTAGCCTGTCCAACCCCTTAAGAATTTTGTAAGTTTCTATAAGATCCCCTCTCAATCTCCTAAATTCTAGAGAGTATAAACCAAGTCTATCCAGTCTTTCTTCATAAAGACAGTCCTGACATCCCAGGAATCAGTCTGGTGAACCTTCTCTGTACTCCCTCTATGGCAATAATGTCCTTCCTCAGATTTGGAGACCAAAACTGTACGCAATACTCCAGGTGTGGTCTCACCAAGACCCTGTACAACTGCAGTAGAACCTCCCTGCTCCTATACTCTATAGATGGGAAGCCGTGGATAAGAGAATCTGGTTGCTTCATATGATGGAGAGTTATGGATCATAGATTGAATAATCTCGGTTTGACAAGTTTGGGAAGGTGTACAGTGGTTCAGAGATACAGCGTGGAAACAGGCCCTTCGGCCCATCGAGTCTGCACTGACCAGCGACCCCACACACACTAGCACCACCCTACACACACTAGGGCCAATTTACAATTAACCTACAAACCTGCACGTCTTGGGAGTGTGGGAGGAAACTGGAGCACCCGGGAAAAAACCACGTGGTCACGGGGAGAACGTGCAAACTCCGCACAGACAGCACCCGTGGTCAGGATCAAACCCGGGTCTCTGGCGCTGTGAGGCAGTAACTCTACTGCTGTGCCACCGTGCCACCCCACAGAGGCTGTGAACCTCCAGTTAATTCAAGTCAAGTCAAGCCAGCTCTAGTACAAGAATTATTGGATGGTGATCTCAGCGGGGAATGCAAGCTGCTTTGATTTACATCTTTGCATTTGTCCAGGTGTACTTGAGAAGATTTCAAAAATGTATGAATCGTGAACCTCTTCTGAAGAGGGGTTGCTATGGAGAGGGATTGCTGTCAAAATACATTACTACGGAGGCATTTAAAATGTGTTTCAATGGTGATACTTACGTTAGAACAGGTGTTCCTGTGGGTTTTGGAATTGTTAAGCTGTGTAAGATTAGCCACTAGCATCAAGTTCTCCATACTTCCAAATGCATGGAAAATATAGATAACTCTGATCAAAGCGAAACGTAAAACTGGTGCAAGAAGCCTGTATCTAGTCTCCCACTGGAACTCTGAATGGTTTGGTGATCATGCCTGGCTTTGTGCCAATGAAGAGAGTTATTTCTCAGCCAAAATTAATTCCTTAACCAACCTAGATTATCTAACCATGAACTCATTGGTGTGGTTATGTGTGACCTTGCCTTATACATATTACGCCACTCTTCCTGTATTTTGAAAGCATTCCATTATCCAACGATTGCTTGGCTTAGATTAGTTTGGAGATGCAGCACAGAATAAGGCCCTTCGGCCCATTGAGTCCACACCAACTAGCGACCACCCCTTATACTATCCTACACACACACACACACTGGGCACAATTTCTAACCTTTACTGAAGCCAATTAATATGCAAACCTGTACTTCTTTCAAGTGTGGGTGGAAGCCGGAGCTCCCGGAGAATATCCACGCGTTCATTTAGAGAGAACGTACAAACTGCGTACAGACAGCACCCGTTGTCAGGATCGAACCCGGGTCTCGTGCGGTGAGGCAGCAACTCTACCGCTGCGCCACCGTGCTGCTTCTGAATGATTTGAATTTGTGACGTTGGCAATGGAAATGCGACTCTTTCATCAATTTGACAAAATTGATTTTGTGGTCACGGTGGCGCAGCGGTAGAGTTGCTGCCTTGCAGCGAATGCAGCGCCCGAGACGTGGGTTCGATCCCGACTACGGGTGCTGTCTGTACAGAGTTTGCACGTTCTCTCCGTTAACGCGTGGGTTTTATCCGAGATCTTCGGATTCCTCCCACACTCCAAAGACGTGCAGGTTTGTAGGTTAATTGGTTTGGTAAATGTAAAAATTGTCCCTAGTGGGTGTAGGATAGTACGGGGATCGCTGGACGGCATGGACTCGGTGGGCCGAAGGGCCTGTTTCCGTGCTATATCTCTAAACTAAACAGCCAACAGAGTGTGTGCAGGTGGTGTAGTGAATGAAATGAGATGATCCATGAAGTGATTGATCAGTGGGCCTCGTGTCAATGGCAGGGAGGTTATTGGAGGGGATTCATGAGAATCGGATAGTTTGGCATGTCTTTGTCTGGGGCCAGTCATGTCATTGTCCCGACAGTTAGCCTGACCCTGGACTGTCCTATTCCAGCTGACACCTCCTGTGTAGAGATAGTCGCCCCGGACTGAGCTGAGACAATCAGGCATTTAAAAGCAGCCCAGAGATGGAACAAGCAGTAACCCAATTAGGATTTTCAAGATGACAATTTAATTAAAAAATAATTGATTGGTGAGAAAATTAGACCTAGATTTGCTTGATTGACTTCTTTAATTGAGAGCAGTGCTGGAGTGGCTAACAGTGTAACCAGAGTGGACGGTGTGTTGGCTTGACTTGACTCTCTCTCTCTCTCCAGCAACAGAGGGACTTTGGACATTGGCAGCAGAGAGGAGCAAGGTGTCACAAGCCATGTCCGGGCTGCAGTCAGCAACTCAATGACTGATCATTCTTGTAAAATTGATTCATCTTGGGGGGGAGGGGGGGCAGCAAACTCACTTGCCGTCTAAGACTGCAAGAGACTGCAGAGAATTGTGGACGCAGCCCAGACTGTCCACACAAACCAGCCTCCCTTCCATTGACTCCATTTACACCTCACGCTGCCTCGGCAAGGCCAGCAGGACGATCAATCAATCGCAGCCCGGCCACTCCCTCTTCTCCCCCCTCTCCCATCAGGCACAAGGTACACACACACACCTCCAGATTCAAGGACATTCTCTTCCCAGCTGTTATCAAGCAACTGAACCATCCTATCACCAACTAGAGAGCCGTCCTGAGCTACTATCTACCTCGTTGGAGACTCTGGAAGTATCTTTGGTCTTGACTGGACTTGACCTTGCATTAAACGTGATCCCCTTTGTGGTGTATCGATACAGAGTGGATGACTCGATTATAATCATGTACGTATTTCAGCTGACTGATTAGCGCGCAACAAAACGCGTTCCACGCTACACGTGACAATAAATGAACTCAAACTCAAAGTCACACTGAGCTTCAGGCAGGAGGTCCAACTGATATGCCTTCTCCGCACCTACTTCTGATTGGCTATGTGTGGCGTGCATGTTTAAGAATAAGGGGTAGCCCATTTAGGACTGAGATGAGGGAAAACTATTTCACCCAGAGTTGTGAATCTGTGGAATTCTCTGCCACAGAAGGCAGTGGAGGCCAATTCACTGGATGTTTTCAAGCGTGGGTTAGATATAACTCTTCTGGCTAGTGGAATCAAGAGATAATGGGGAGAAAGCAAGAACGGGGTGCTGATTCTGGATGATCAGCCATAATCATATTGAATGGCGGTGCTGGCTTGAAGGGCTGAATGGCCTACTCCTGCACCTATTGTCTATGTTACAGCCTCCAGAAAGCTCTCTTTGATGATGTAATGGTCTGGAAAATTGAACCGGGATGGTCAAGGTGTGTTTCATCGGTGTTGTTGAGAAACAGACGAGCTCGCCACAGAAATCTGACAGGGGAATTCTTTCAGAAATCATTTGAAGGAAAACAGTATCAATTACCATGCAGTGCAGAAAGGAACTGCAGATGCTGACTTACACTGAAGATAGACACAAAATGCTGGAGGAACTCAGCGGGACAGGCAGCGTCTCTGGAGAGAAGGAATGGGTGACGTTTCGGGTCGAGACCCTTCTTCAGACTGAGAGTCAGGGGGAGAGATATGAAGGTTCAGAACAAATCGGAGCAAGGAAAGGTGGGACTGGCACAGCAGAGGTGATGAGGGCATGTAGTGTCATTGCATTAATGGGACTAATGAGTGTTAAGCTATAGAATTCATGCCACAGAAGGCTGTGGAGGCCAAGTCAGTGGATATTTTTAAGGCAGAGATAAATAGATTCTTGATTAGTGCGGGTGTCAGGGGTTATGGGCAGAAGGCAGGGAATGGGGTTAGGAGGGAAAGATAGATCAGCCATGATTGAATGGCAGAGTAGACTTGATGGGCTGAATGGCCTAATTCTACTGCTATTCCGTGTGACTGTAAAACTGCAGCAAGTAAGAAAGTAATTAGTGTGAAGGAGGGTCTCGACCCCAAAAGTCACCCATTCCTTCTCTCCAGAGATGCTGCCTGTCCCGCTGAGTTACTCCAGCATTTTGTGTTTATCTTCAGTGTAAACCAGCATCTGCAGTTCCTTCCCACACAATACAGAATGCAGGATAGAGGCTGCTCTACATGGCACAAAAACCCTCTTTATCTTTGCGTGTGGACTTCAGTAACGCCGTGTAAAGTTTCTACTCAAATGGGGTTTGGAAAATTCTTACGACAGCCACCGTCTATATAGCAATGATTTTCAATAATGTAGAAAACTCGAGGATCTTCGGTTTCCTCCCACATTCCAAAGACGTGCAGGTTTGTAAGTAAATGTTAGGCTTGGTATAAACGTGAATTGTCCCTAGTGTGTGCAGGGGTAGTGTTAATAGACAATAGACAATAGGTGCAGTAGTAGGCCATTCGGCCCTTCGAGCCTGCACCGCCATTCAATATGATCATGGCTGATCATCCAACTCAGTATCCCATACCTGCCTTCTCTCCATACCCCCTGATCCCCTTAGCCACAAGGGCCACATCTAACTCCCTCTTAAATATAGCCCATGAACTGGCCTCAACTACCCTCTGTGGCAGAGAGTTCCAGAGATTCACCACTCTCTGTGTGAAAAATGTTCTTCTCATCTCGGTTTTAAAGGATTTCCCCCTTATCCTTAAGCTGTGACCCCTTGTTCTGGACTTCCCCAACATCGGGAACAATCTTCCTGCATCTAGCCTGTCCAACCCCTTAAGAATTTTGTAAGTTTCTATAAGAAATTTCTAGGTTACTTCATGGAAACAATCCTACATGCACGTGCGGGGATCGCTGGTCGGTGAGGATTCGATGGGCCGAAGGGCCTGTTTCCATGCTGTTTCTCTAAACTAAACTAAATCCAGATTACTGAAGGGGCACTTGTAGGAAACAGAGGATTGCTATGCTGGGGCCAGCGTGAACACGCTCGAATCCTCCTGTGTCAGTCAGTAAGTAAGAATAATTCATTGTCTTCCGCATGAGTGCCTTCAGATCTAGTTATAATGCCAACCACGCAAGCTAACAGTAAGGCAGGTGAAGGAAGGCTTAGCAAATGAGGTGGATTTTAAGGCATCACTTAACAGGGGAGAGAGCGGCCCGGAGGTGATGAATTTTATGAAGGGAATGAACACACGTCAATCCATACACCACTTTCCACTACATCCTGAAGCCAATTTAAAAAGAAAACTCTTCTACTTCTGTGGAAGGGACTTTCTGGGCCAGGAGATGAATGCTGCTGGAATATATTCCTGCTCTCGTCATTTTCATGCACTTTAGTTTGTGAAGCAATTTACGCTAAAGGTGATAAGTTTTGTGTTTCTGCAGCATCTGAACTACCAGGAAATAACAAGAGGAAGTAAAATCTCCTTAAAAGTAATATTGTATCAGTCCAGCATTTGGAGCTGTGTTACATACCTGTATCTCCAAACACAATCTTCCTGGGTGACATCTACCCAAGATGATTATTTTTTTAATTTGCTGTGAGGCTGCCTTGACTTGAAGTGAATTAATGAGAAAGTGGGAGACTGCTCAGTCAAGCATCCTCTGGAGATAAGATTCATTCACCAGTCGTAACGACAGTGGCCTAGAAACACAACCGCACGCTGCAATTGTTTTATGTGGAGCCGGAGGAGTTGGGTTGTAAAACTCCCTACATCAGCGCGTATATGTATGCTTATATACATGCACACACACACACACACACACACACACATAACACACACAGACACACACACACACACACACATATACACACACACAGACACGAACATACAGACACACACACACACAGACATGAACATACAGACACACACACACACACACACACACACACACACACACACACACACACAAACACACACACACATGCACAATAACACACCCACACAGACACGAACATACGGAGACACACACACACAGACATGTTCACACTGACACGCACACACGCGATAACACACACAGACACGAACCTATACGGAGAGACACACATACACACACAGACACGAACATACACACACACACACACAGACACGAACATACAGACACACACACACACAGACACAAACATACACACACACACACACACACACACACACACACACACACACACACACAGACACGAACATACAGACACACACACACACAGACACGAACATAGACACACACACACACACACACACAGACACGAACATACAGACACACACACACAGACACACACACACACACAAGTTCACACTGACACACACACATGCTCACTCTCACACTTACAGATACACTGACACACACACATACAATGACACACACATACAATGACACACACACATATAATGACACACACATGTAGACATACACACGCACGCTGGATAATGATCCTCATGTGAGAGTGGTTTCCACGTTGAGGTCGGGGTGTGTGCAGTGCGTGGGCTACCAAACCCAGACTCACCTCCAGTGGGGCATGAAATGGCCGTCCTTGCCTTCATCTTTCTTGTGATGTCCATTGTAGAAGACTTCAATGGGCTCAGCTTTGGTGCAACAAGGAGCCAGGTGTCTGAGTCCCTTGATAACCGGGTAACAGTTGAGTGCTTCGCATTAGAGGAACAGATATGTGTGCTCTGATCACCCCGATGCTTTCCCCGAGTGTCCACGTTTTCCAGTGAGCTTGAGTTGAGTTTATTGTCACGTGTACCGAGGTACGGTGAAAGGCTTTAGTACTAAGTCCGAGTCGTATGCTGAGTTCACCTCTACGCTCTGAGTAACACTTTATCTCAAACCTTTTTGTACATCCAGCACAACTTCCAGAGAAACATTGCTTTAAGAGCCCTGACCACAGTGGAAGGCAGCACTGGCTAGCACCATGGCACAGCGGTAGTGTTGCTGCCTTACAGCACTTGCAGCACCAAAGACACAGGTTCGACCCTGACAACGGGCGCTGTCTGAACGGAGTTTGTACGTCTCCCCGTGACCTGCGTGGGTTTTCTTCGAGATCTTCGGTTTCCTCCCACACCCCAAAGACGTACAGGTTTGTAGGTAAATTGGCTTGGGGTAAATGTAAATTGTCCCTAGTATGTGTAGGATAGTGTCAATGTGCAGGCCGAAGGGCCTGTTTCCACGCTTGTATCGCAAAACTAAACTAAACCCAGATTACTGAGGAGGCACTTGTGGGAAATAAAGGATCACGGACTGAATAGTTTCAGTTGAAAGACACAGAAGGGACTGTCTCTGAGCTGTAAGACTCGGTGACAAATCTGGCGGTGCTGTCTCGAAGGGCCGAACGGCCTACTCTTGAACCTA